>NC_072471.1:14120498-14324333 GCF_027596085.1 Anoplopoma fimbria | reverse complement strand
TTTTATTTTATCAACATACTATGACTTTTTTTTCAACTCTTTTCGACATACTATACCAAAAAGACATCTTGCGTTTGCGACGGGTAAGCCAGAGCATGGACCAATCGGAATCCTGTGAGGAGTTACTGACAGCTACAGGCTTAGTTTAGTGGAAGACAACACAACAATGCACCTGCTGTTCAAAACAATAATGTTGGCTCCCAAAGAAGTTTGCGCAGATTCTGCAATAGCAGCAGCTATATCAGAACTGGAGAGCATTTCTTCTTTGAAAGAAGAGCAAGAATGGCACTAAAGGCTTTTCTTGATTGAAAGGACATTTTCACTTTGCTCCCTACTCACTTCAGGAAGAGTTTGATTTATAGATGGTCCATCAAATTACCTACCATGTCATTTTAAGTGCCTGCCCTTTTCCATAAAGTTTCCAATGACAGCTTCTAAGATGATTCTGTGTAACAAACCATCTGGCAGGTCAGGTTAGTAAAATTGCCCAAAAATGAACTACTCGATTTAGTAAATGAAGGATGAAAAGAAGACACGGATACGGGTAAATAGACTTTATTTTTCAGTATTGAAAATGTATTTTTTTTTTTTTTTTTTTTTACTTTAACTCTTAGCCCAGGCAACTATTCACTTTAATCCAACTTTTAGAAAATAAAAGAACTCCTATATACATTCATTCACATTTGATAACAAGCAAAGATATTATTACATGTGCTTACTGTACATATAAACATATGCTAAAGTGTCCAATGAAATTAAAGAGCCTTTATTTGTACAATGTTAAACAGTAGTGAAGGTCCCTATCAGGAAATAGAGCATATAGGAAATATTTCAGCAGTTTTGAAAACCCTGACTATGTGGCAGTCAAATTTATGCGTATAATGTGTAAATGCAGTCTGACATGGTAGGGAACAAACCAGATAGAAAACAATGTTTTCGCAGGTCCTTAACATGTTACTTAAATATAAGTCAAACCTCTTGCTTATCAAAATCTTTTACGGTCAAATACGCTTTAATGGAAGTTATTCACATATGTAAGAAGCCAATGTACATCCTTTTCAAATTCATATTAGGCCCGACACAAACTACTCATTAATTCTTCAATCTTAATTCACCAGAATGATAAACAAGCAACACTAAATTAAAGACAGTAGTGAAGTAAAAGGTTAACCTTCAAACTTCAAAACTGCATGTACAAAAAAAAAAAAAAAAAAAAAAAATAACTTTCACAGGCACGCTGGCAGACTCTTGAGAACATGACACATGGACAATCGAGTCTCGTCAGTAATGGCCTCTTCACAGAGCTTTGCGAACCAATTACAGCAGAGAGCTCCTGGGCAAACTGTTTTGGGAGTGAATAAGAAAACTTGTTTCACAGAATTTTACTTATTTTCTTAAAATATGCTACATTTGTCCAGGAGACATCTGCTGTTCCATCAGCAAACATCCACACACTCTCAAAGACCTCAGCCTTTATCGTATAAAGTATAAAAAGTCTATATAACTGTAACTCTAATTAACTTTGTGCTATATGGAAAATGATAGAGTGTGCATTATGTACAAGCACAAAACAGATGTCAGCACTTTGGTGTAGGCCTGTTAAAGTAACCAAGAGATGAACTTGTTTCAGTTTTTTAAAGGACCTCCTAAAACGCATTTTAAAAAAAACACAAGCATTTAACATGAAGAACAGTTACTGACAGCTACCATCATTCTTTCTCCATCAGATGGCGCTCTTGCTCCCCAGGTCCCAGTAAGAGCTGGCATTCATTACATCGTTTTTAACTAAACACAGATGTGGGTAACGAACCTACTCCACTTTCTTTGTCGCCAAAACTCCCCTTTTCAACAGACCTTCAACATTGGGCGCTTAACATGACGATTGCCAACAGTGGCTCAGCAATCTGTCTGATTGCTGAGCCACTGTTGGCGAGCCACTGTTGGCAGGGCCAAATCACACACACATGCAAGTGAAAACTGGTCTACAAGTATATAGAAAAGTATTTTCTTCATTAGGACTGAACAGTACTGTTTTGTAATATTAAAGATGATTCCTAAACGTTCCCTGACACGGAGCAGACAATAAAATGGTTTGGTCTTGTTTAGAACAGCACATCTTACAGTCAGTGAATAAAGTCCCAAACAAAGCTAACTTACCATGTGAACTACAACCAAATTTCCAATCTAGCTTTATGAACATGGAATGTTCTAATAACAGTGAGATGCGGCTTCACCCCAGTTTAGATTTAGACGAAATAAAAAGAAAAAAACAAAACAAAAATCAAATGTACATTACAGTGAAAATCTCCCTTAAGTCAAAAGACTGCTCACTGATGTTCAGTGACTATTTAACCTAAGGGTGAGGTTCGACGTAAACACAAGACGCTCTCCTCGAACTGGATGTTTCTACTTTGAATCCAGAAAGCCAAAACAGTGACGCCCTCACCAAACTACACAGAAACAAGACTACACAGCTTTTCGGGCGCACCACCCATGAACAGTATGCTGAAGAAAATAGGGGTGAAAACAAGAGTCACAAGCCTTGGCCACAAGTTTTTTGTTTTTTTTGTGTGTGATTTGGCTCATCTCACATAGGCTTAAGGGACAGATCTGGTCTTTCCATGTTAGCATTTCATTCTTTCTTTCTTTCATCTGCAGCAAACAAAGCAGGCTCTGTATTGCTTTCATATCGTCATAAATTTGGTCGTTAGATGGGCTGGCCCTCAAGGTTTTTTTCTCCATGAATGCGCATATGAAGGTATCCCCAGGCAATCAGCTTAGTGTTTGGGCCACCTGTCAGTCCCGTAGGCGGTTACTATGAGTTGGATACGACTAAGGAGACATTCTTCCTTCATCCTATTCGTAGCGTTTTGAGCTTCAAGAAAAGCAGCTGACAAATACACTACCCTGATATCATGTTAATATCAGATTGATATTAGAATAATTAAAAGGACCAAAACAAAATTCAGCAATGTGGGTTTCACATTATAGCAGGTCTTGAGTCTCTGCTTCACACTCGCCCACATTACTAATGACCTGGGCTACTGGTTTAACAAAGGTGTGACAGCAGAGGAAGGAGAAGCTTTCGGTCCCTTTAATCTATAGAGATCAGGACATGGAGAGGGGACCCGTAGGCACTGAGCATGACAGACTCTCAGTCTGGCTCTTCCCTACATCAACCTACAGGGCGCTCTGCATTCTTCATGTGAGGCTCAGAGAAGATTGGAAGGGAGGAAGAGCAAAATGAAGAGAAGGGATGAGGGGTTGGGGGCTTTTATTCCGGTAAGTTCAGCCCCGCCACCTCCAGTTTCATCTTGAAGTACTGGTTGAAGCGCAGGACTGCATATCTGAGACACAGAGAGAAGGGAAATCATCAGCGATAAGATAAAAATGTACTGTACTTGACATATAAGCAGAGCAAAAACATCAGATTGTTAAGACACAGTGTGCACTGAGATGACATGAATGATATCAATCTGGATGCTTCACATTTTGTTCTAAAACATATGATCAAACAACTGAAAAGTCAAATAGCTGTTGATGAATTGTGCTTGATGGTTTATTTCATGATGGACATACCCCAAGAAGTCAAAGTCGATGGTGGAGACCTTGGCCTGAATCAGAGCCCAGAGACCCCAGAAGAAATGAGATGCCTTAATATAGGAAAAAAAAAAAAAAAAAAAGAGAACATGGCAGAGACAGAAGATTAGCACGTACTCACTTTCTAAAAGTAAATGTCGTTTCGAATTACCCAACACGGCACACTAAAGCATGTACAATGCCAGCAGAAGCCCTATGGCAACAACAACAAATAGCCGGCACAGAAACACAATTGCTTCCCTTGCCCATCCTCCACACTGCCCTCTTTTCTCTCTTGACATTAAACAAGGCAGAATGCGGCTCAGGGGAGAGCGCCGAGCCTTGGAGGGGTTATAGGTTGTCATTAGGAGCACCTCCCATATGCTGGTCGTATCAGCGAGCTCATAACAAACATCCATCTCTCAGATTCAGAGCAGGGTAGCTCAGGTTATTGCCCACATCAATCTGTACTTTGTTTAACCCTCATTACACTTTAATCCATGTTTGCTGACCCAACACCTGGCAACAGGTCTGAACATCCACTCAGAACAAGCCCCCAGGACGCAGGTGTTCAATTTCATTCTTTGACCATGTTCTTGACCACACGTATTTCAAGACTAATTCATAATTACGACTTATTTTAATTATTAAGTATTTAACTACGGAGAAAATACAGTATACGTGCTAATTTACTACTTTGATGTCTTTTTTTCAGTTTTCGACCAGTTGTTTTACCAACTGTTTATGATCAGCCTCAGCTACCCTCAAGGCACATCAGATTCGCAAAAATAATCAGAACAATCCTTTTACCCATAAACACGCAGCAATTTGGAATTTCTGCCTTAAATGCACTCTGGCAACTTCATTCTCTCTGGCCTATGAGAAACTGGACACTTGACCATATGAAGATATGCTCTACTGTAATCCAATGTGGTTCATGATGCAAGTGCAGTACAAATGCTCACCAGGGAGAATCGGTTGACTTGGACATAAAGGATCTCCACCTCTCCGTCTGTCACTTCGTTGCTTTGGCCCTTGTGCTCCTTATAGGCCTCCAGGTAGGAGCGGAGCCACTGCAGCTGAAAGGCCCGCTGAGGGTAGTGACTATAATCCACCTCGTTCAGACCTGTAACACATGAACACGCAAGGTTTACACTCAGTGACCATTTCACACACACATCTGTTTATACTCAGTATTTTTTTTTGCAGCACAAGTCTCACTCACCGGCAAACTCATTGAAATGATTCCCAATGTCGTAGGCTTGGTAATTGTACCCAGCGTACTCGTAGTCAATGAACTTTACATTGCCTGGAGATAGAAGCAGGTTTGTTTAGACAAGAGACACGGGCAGCAGGCATAAAAATGATTATGATGTGTTTTCCCTTTGATAACTCAGAATTTCAAGGCTTTTTCATTTCATATTGTAACTTTCTTCCTGTCTGACTGGAGTGGCCGGCTAGTTTGCCGATTGTGTGGCAAGGAGTAAGAGCTTGCATTTTGAGGAAAGTAGATTAATAAAGTGAATTAAGAAGACACATTTAACTTAAGGGATATTCTTCTTAAAATAACTATTGACTTCTACACATGCACTATAATGCTGTTTATGGATAAATACATTATATTTTAAGATTTAGGGAAGTCAGAGTCAACTAATATATTGAAACTAAAAGTTATGTTGAGCTGTTAAGTAATTTAGGGAAATTTTAGGACTACAAATTAACAAGACCATAGCGATAGCTTGCACATCCTCCTGGAGGTTAAGCAGTCAGTCTCCAATGATATCTTAGTAAACAGATTAGATGTATTAGTAACCGGCTTATCAGCGTTTTTTTTCCCACAAGATTGCCAAATAGGCATCCGGGATACATTAGCAGAGATGAAAATGTGTGATGCAACACATGGAACGCATACAAAAATCTAGGAGAAACAAGCAGTACATCTGGCTTTTAAGAGAATGTTTGTTTTGGATACATGCACAGAATAAAGGGAAAATGGCCAAGTCAAAGTTTTGTTTTGAGGAGATGAGGGAAAACAGGGCAAAGAAAGCAGTGGGACAAAGGGAGGAAGATCGTAGAAATACAAAGAGACATTTAAGTGGTTTGTAGAAAAGTACAGTGAGCTAACAAAGCAAATGAACAGCAACACACTGTTTGATACATGATCTCTCAGAACTTTGTTGACTTACAGCAGACAATGCACTTGTCAGTAAACTCAAGAGCAATTTTAAAACGTATTTTATGAGGGTCCTATACTTCTCGAAGTCAACCCACAGTCAAGAATTCTAGACTAACAGCTCAAATGCTTGAAATGAATTCTTGACATCAACGTCTGAAAAAGTGTCTCTTTAATTGTTAAAACCAATGTTTCATGCATGGAGAGGAAGAGTCAAAGAATGTGTTGTTGATTGCATTTGTAGGCCAGTGAACAAAGAGGGAAGCATTGATCTAAAAATGGTGGTGATTGATCTCAAAATACAAACCCTTACTTTAACAAGCCCGGTTGTTACAGAAAATAGATATTAACAATTAATAATTACTTTAAAGAACAATACTTTAAAATCAAATGTGTCCACTCTTAAATGTTTTGATTTGTTTTGGCTAATTTCTTTGGCTTAACATATGGAACATTAGTTTTTGAGGTGGTGCTGGACTACAGAGAAAGTCACTTTGAGGTGGGTTACCAGCTGACGTGTAGGTCCTAGCGGGACACAACTGAGCACCTCCAGGCAGTGGCTATAGCCCCCCCTGTGCAGCAGATGAAAAGGTTGGGGCAAACACATCTTCCACACATGCTCACTCTCACACTGACATATTTGTCTTTTTATCCATTCTTGCTCCCACGCACAGTGTCGAAAAACATCAGGCCCTGCAGCCAAACTCCCTTTTCTTGTCTTGCTCCCCCCACCCTCATCACACATGCAACCTCACTTCCCCTTCTCACAATACGCCCCTCCAATGCTCCCTTCCCATTGGTCCGCTGTGAACCCAATAGCGTGACACCTCTGCAGCTTCTGCAAATGACAGAATCTTTGATGTGCTTCCTGTTGGCTGCTGAGTTGCAGATTTTGTGGCCCTTGGGACTGAGTAAAAAATGTGTGCAGATTTCTTGTTCTTTGCAAACAGCTGAGTAAAGTGAGAGAGAAAGGGAAAACTAAAGCAGCCTGCGCTGGAGACTGAAAGACACAGTAAAGAGAGACAAAAGGAAAGAGGAAAAGTAATACAGCACTTGTTGAGATCGTTTTTCAAACCTTTAACAGTATCTTTGGAAAACTGAGAAAGATTATTAGGCTTCCACCACTTCTGTTTATTGTTTTATCAATACAGGAAGTGGTGGCTTTTCTGCAGTTGCGTTTGGCAGACAAGTGGTTACAAGAAGTGACAGGAAGCAGCGTGGTAGCTGTTCAGTCTGTTTTCATGCCTACCCTGCTTTTTCAAGACTGAGTTTGCAACGACGGTTTAGACTGCTTGATTTGCCACGGTGAGAAATGCATCAATTCCCTGGACTACTGTTGTGGTTGTCATCTGTAGGTGTGTACTAGTTGTGTTTTGCTAGACGTATTGGGGAAATTCCTTCCTAGTATTAATCAATTATACTTCCAAACAGAAGATGCCCTCAGCTATAATTATTGAAGCCTGAAACATGATTCTGCAAGTCTGTAAATATGAATGGATGTTGTGCACTGCCTTTTAAATTTCTGTGCAACTGACCTATATTATTCATAAACTTAATATTAGCAGTACCATCAACACTGTTTTGACACATAAAAGGTGGTGAATATTCCCTGTAAGGGAGTTCCATGCCGGGTGTTGGTCCATCCCAGTGAAACAGGTTATCTTTACTTAATTTACAGCATATGTTTGATATACAGAACCAAAGATTAAAATGAGATTCTGCAGGTGTGCACGTCTACTTGTCTGTGAGCTACGATTAACCAGAAACTCTGTTCTGTGTGCTCAAGCAAAGGGGTTTCCTTGCATTTTTGCAGAGGCGTGTTTCAGCTTCAATGGATAAAGCTGATGGTTTCTATATTATTGTTTATGTCAAAAAATCCCATTAGAAGACCAAAACCAACAATGTGTTAGTCAGTTCAATAGTTTCCAACTTCTCCAGCCTGTGGGGAAGGAAATAAATGGTAAAGAATGAACACATTCATCTAAAAAAAAGGCTTAGCACTAAAACAGTTATGCACTGTTATTCGCAAATATTAAAACGTACATGAGTCAACGGTAAATGTATTGAGGATTTGGTATGGAGTATGTGGTTTGGACTCAAAACAAACTACATTGTTCACATTAAAATGTTATCCAGTGAAACAGAGTGGTTCACTGTTGTGTTTTTAACAGCTCCTGGAAAACAATGGAGCTCTATAGCCAAGAAAAATACGCTATCAAAAAATACGCTATAAATAGGTAAAACTTGTTAGTCTGTTCAATTCAATGTTGGTTTGTTTTTTCCATGGGATTTGTTGACAACAAGAAAAATACTGAATATCTCCAGATATATTCTTCCACTTATATGGTCTGGCCGGTTATCATTATTGATGCTATGGAATGGACGGAAAGTAGCTTTACACTTTAGGCATTTGGCTGGTGCTCATAGTGACTTAAAGCAAGTGCAAACCATAAAAAAAAAAAACATTTGTGAAATAACCAGCATCGTAAGTGGCCTCACTACTGTCAGAGGGAAAACCGGTGAGCAAGTAGCAATGGAGGGTAATAGGTAGGTACAGGGCTCCTACTGCTGCCATGAACTCATCCCGAATAAACCAGAGCAGTGGGCAGACTACACGAGGGGCCCTCAAAGCCGACTGTGCGTGAGGTTTGTCTCTCTCCATTGCCTCCCCAGGGCAGGGCGGCGCAGGGCAGCACAGCCTCGGGCTGTCATTCCTATGGGAGAAAAGCTAGACACAAGGAGCTGTGAGAAGGGCCCCGCCCCTCGCCGAAACCGACGAGGGGGCTTACAGCTCTTTACCACCCCCACCCCACCTCCCTCATACATAAAAAAAACAAAACAAAAAAAACTCTCCCTTCTTTCACCCTCTCTCATTTGTCCTGACCAGTTTAACCCAAAATTCTTCTCCTACAAAGACAATGATAAGGACAGTTTCACTGACTCGTACAGTCTCATTGACCAGAATAATCTAAGTCGCTCAGTGCAAAAAGCAAGCTGAGGACAGGTTGCTTGACCTTCATACCATCACAAATAACATTGCTAAAGCACCAA
Organism: Anoplopoma fimbria; assembly: GCF_027596085.1. NCBI lineage: Eukaryota > Metazoa > Chordata > Actinopteri > Perciformes > Anoplopomatidae > Anoplopoma > Anoplopoma fimbria. The sequence continues at coordinate 14,315,530 of NC_072471.1, read as the reverse complement.
AAACATGTGCTATCAATAGAAATAAGACTTGGTATGTGGTATGATGCAATGGCATTGTTTGTTCAGGCTGATTACAGTGGTTTATGTCCTAAGTTTTCAGCAAAGAATTAGAACGACAGAAAAAGACTGAAATCGATATTAGAAACTTCTCCACCTTAAAAAAAAGGTATGGGAAATTGGAATCTGGTAGACTTAAGAAAATCTGTGCCAGATAAGTTACTTTATTACAAATTGATTGGAGACAGATACACATAACTGTAATATGTGTGGTGTTTTTTCAAATGAGGATTCCATCTAGAGCAGACCATCCAAATAACAGGTTTGTCTTTTCCGACCCGTTCTAATTCTTTGCCTGCAGCCAAATGCAAACACCGGCAATGAGTGAAGCATGTGACTAGGGTTGTTGACTAGGAAGTGCAGTTAATGCCATCCTACCTGAGCGCAGAGACCAATGTAGTTCACACTACAACACAATTCAGTCACACAGCATTGTTTATGACTACACATGGCAGTTAATACTCACCTGCCTCCGCATTATAGATTATGTTTTTGCAGAGAAGGTCGTTGTGGCAGAGAACAACGGGGGAGCCCAGCACAGACAAGCTCTGCTGGAGCCACACCAGCTCTTCTCGGAGGCACCGTGGGCTGGGCACCTCCATTCTCAACCTGGAGGGGGAGAGTCAAAGAGGGTGAACACTGTTTATTGATAGAGGTAGGCACATTACAAGTATTAATAGAAGGACAGATGGAGATAAAGTCAATAGGGGGAACCTAAAAGTCGACTTAGAAATAGAGGTGAGGCCAGAAATAGGAACAGAAAATAAGAAGCATGACAAGTGAAGAGAGGGAAATTAATAACTAATTTTACAGACGGACTTTGCGATACTCTTATGAGGGAAAAAGTGGAGGAAAATGAAAAGTGATTAATTGCCATCAATTGCTGCAACATAAATTAATCCACAAAGAGACCAGCTGATCTGGGTATAGACTCTCTTTTTATGTAATATTTAATACATTTACAAACCTACGATGAACATACATCGAACATTACTGAAAATAATAAGCTCCATTAAAAGAATAAGAAAAGGTCAACTGAAATCCTCCCAATTTTACTACTGAAAAAATGGATGCTGTGACTCAACTTAAGTCCTCACTTATGCTTGTTTACAACTACATTTCCTGCCCATTAAATTAAGTTTTATTATAACAGTGGTGACACCATTACTGACACACAATGCTCATAAACGATGCTACTTGCAAACAGCAGTATAACTATTTTTGTCCATTTTTATTTTCTAGGAAATGTCTTTATTATATGCAAATAAGACATTGCTTTTCCGTTGTTGCTTGCTTTCGTTTAGTTAATTTGTTTATTTGTCAGACAATGCAGTGCTAAATGTTGTTGCACCAGACATGATCACGAGCTGACGATAAACAAACATTGTGCAACACATAATGGAAAGAGCTGGCTTCAATTATTGCGGGCGTAAGCCATGTGCTAAGAACTCCACCTAGTTAATCGTTTTGCCTTCTACATAGTTGAACACCGAAGACGCTGTGGGTGTCGCACAGTCTTTCGTAAGTCCCGGCATTTCCCTAACAGTGTGGGTGCTGTTCGAGGAAATTTACAGCTTGAAAAGTCAGTGTTTGTTTTGGATTCACTTTGGGTGTCACCATACATGAAGGTTGTTGTTATTACAAACTACAGTGTTCAAGCAATCGAGACTCAGTGGTGCAAAAATGCCATATTGTCATTACTAAATTTGCATGCGACTTAGCGCACCTGCATTGTTTTTCGTTGGTACTCACACACCCGGAATACAGGGTAACTAAGGTAAAGTATTTAGATGAAGATAGAATTACAAGGTTTGTTAAGGGTCATCCTACAACACAGGGTTGCACAACGAAATGGGAGTGATGCCAGACGGCAGCAGCATGAACAGGATTAATGAGCATTTCTCATATTTTCAGGGTGCTGCGCTTTTGTGTTTCTTGTTGTTTTAAAATAAACTGTTATTAACCAAAGATGTGAGACATCTACTGTACATATGGTAGCAGAAACTCCTGTATTGTGCCATTGCACATGGGGTTGTTTGGATTTATGAATAACTTATTACAGAGGTAAGGAAGCCATAGTTCCACGTGGACAGATAGGAGAGGCAAGATAAGAGATAAGATAATCCTTTATTAGTCCCACAGCTGGGAACTTGCAGGATTACAGTAGCAGAGAGGATAGTGAAAGCCATACGTTTCCAAACAATGTGATTAGAGCCTGTTTTTTTACTTTCCAGCCTTCTTTAAAAAGGTCTTAAAAGATCCAGAAATCACATATTTATGCCTTAAATTCTTCAAATCTATTCATTAAAGGGCTTATTTTTTGTTGTACTTTATGTTCATTTAAATGCAGGGTTGGTCATAAAATATTACAATAAGCCAATATCCTCCTTCAAGTGACTCATTATTCCCAATTTATACTTTTAATGAGTATACCGCTTTTCAAAAGGTCTGTCCTTGCTTTTTTTATCTCAGTAATTAGGATTTAAAATTTGGTGTGAATTCAAGTCTAAGTACTATTGTGAATTTTTTGTTGTTCTATGTATAGCTTAAATAAAACCTGTAGATAACCGGTTTGGTGAGTCCTCAACTGTACAGTTGTTCTATACCAGACTGGTACATACAGGCACTTTGCCAAACGACGAGGCCACGTCCCTTTTGGTAGGAGAGGGAGCCGAAGATTCTGTAGATATCAATGTGTGTGTATTGTAATTTTGACATGTTATATTTTAATAATTTTTTATTAAACCATGTTTGTTTTATAGACATGTTTGATTATTGTTTTGAGAGCTTACCTGAACCTGAGCATATATGATACCTTAATAAATGAAAGTTCATAGCTATCATGTACCCTCAGTCTTTTCCCTGTCCATTTAGTTCAATGGCCCAACACAGTGGCGAGATATTGTTTTTCTGGGCATCTATACATATTTTACTGAATCACTATCATAAGGCAAAGTGTTGTTTGTGAAAAATCAACCTGTTAATAGCCAACTGTTTGATCTATAGGCTGAGATTTAGTTAGGGACGACTGCCGATGCTTTACTGTTTGACTTAACTGCAGCAGCCTCCCACTCAAGCTCATGTTAGCTATCCATAAGTAGTAACGAAACTGTCACCAGCATCATTTACCCTTTTACCACACTGACAGTGAATATTCACACATCTTAAGTGCCTCACATCTCAGCGGGAAAGCCTCAGTTAACCCCATACACAAAAGCTTTTCAGCTTGGAGACATGCATCATCTTCCTCGGTTCTTGCAAACTCTTGCAGTCTAGGCAGGGCGTGGGATTGTTTTCTCTGAAAAGGGGGCGTGTTGATGAGAGCGTACTCTGGATGATGTATTGCCGGTCTGATGTATAACACATTTTGCAACTCAGCCAGGACTGTGAGAACAGACTGAATTAGGTATTTCAATATAAAATTAAACAGGGAAAAGTCAAATCAGCAGCATTTAAAGATGTGTCAGATTTCAGAACCATCTTCTACATGGCCTCACCTGGCATTTCGCTCAGGGTCCTTGAAGTACTTGGGGATGAGAGCAAAGTACTTGCCCATCTTCAGCCACAGGTCAGACTGGGGCACCCAGCCATTGTGGGCATGGATGGCATGGTACTTGGCCAGCTGCCTGGCAATGAGACTGCAAGGTAGAAAAGACAGAAAATGGGAAGGTTTGAATTAGAGCAGCAAGCATCAACATGTGAATGGGCTGCAGTCTAACAATTTAGTTGTGAAATTTATAGAAACATTTTAATCCATGCAAAGGCAAATATTCCTATAAAAAAGTAAAGAAACAAAAATTGTAAGAAGAATCAGGTTACACAAACAAATCTGTTTTCAAAATAGTGTTGTTAAGGTACACCAACAACATGTGCATGTATGTGGTTGTGTCGGTATGTATGACTGTGACAGTCTGTCAAGCCTGCTCAGTTAGCCACAGGGTGGTAGAAAAAGGTTACAATATGCTTTGTTGAATACAAAGGAAAACTCGTTTTACCTAAAGACAGGTTGGCTGCGAATGTGCTCAGGCTCCAGGGCAGTTCCTTGGAGAAATTCATAGCAAAGGCCGTTGTTGAAGGTGCAGTATAGGTGCGGCGCACAGCGGTTTGCGTGTAGTACTCTGAAACTTTTCACTTCATTTTCCCGGTCAACCAACAATTCTGTTTTGTTGCCATAAATACGGACCAGAACCACATCTTGAACTACCGCACCCACGTAGCAACCCAGCAGCTTATTCGTTATCCCGTCTGTGAAAAACTGCGGAGAGAAATAGAGAAAAGAGTGGAGAACAGGTGAATCAGGGGAGAAATCCTAAATGATCCTGTACTTCAGAAATCTGGCTTGACGCCTACTTGACGTTAGACAACAGTAGGACCATCCTCCACATTATACCATATAAGTACCATAAAAACCTACGTTGTTTTGTGTATTACATAAGTTCTGAGACGAATCTAGCAAGCATCAAAAAAGGAGAGAAGAGGAATGAGTGTAGTGTCGGAAAATTAGGGCATGTCTGGGTTGAGTCAAGCTGAACTGCCACTGCTGTGAAGCTGGGACGTTTTTTGGGGGGGAGAGGTGGGGGATGTCAACATACCAGCCCTAATTGTTCACCAGATAAGGCATTGACTGAGAAAAACAGGTCTGGAATTTTATTTGGCATGAGGAGGCTATGGCAGGCATTTGCTGAGTTCCCACTTCTCTCTCATTGATGACTATAAGCAAGGGTTGCGAAGCATGTGACCAGCTCCATTCCTCACTGTGTTTACCAAGAGGAGCCACACCCCCAGTCTGATCCATGGAAAAGAAGAATACCTCACGTTCTGGGTTACATGTATGCACAGGATTTAATGCTGACCTTATGTCTCACCAGGCATCTCTAGAATCATGTAATGTATAATGTTCCCTTTTTTGTTTGCTACTTTATCTCGATTTGTCAGATCAAAAGAGGGCACTTATAGGATAACACGAAGTGATCCAAAGTAGCCTGTGGTCATGCTCTATTTGTCATCTGTGTTTCTAAGTTAACAAGAACAGACCATGTACACTCAATACAGAGTAGAGCCTCTCATCTCTTCTCATACATTACAGAAACTCTGTCAATGGGTCGCAGCATGATGACAAATGTGAGTTTAGCTGCAAAGTACACCTACTCCTTTACTCTCTGTATACAATTGCTACTTGGTGCCTTATGTTAAATGTAACCACTTCGACGGAGACAGTCTGATGAGCAGGTTATGGTTTTACAGGCTGCGCGAAAAGCAGGCAGAAAACTCCCCATGTTAGATGCTATCCTGAAGTGACGCAGATGCTATTTGAAAAGGCAAACCATTAAACCCGGAGGCGGAGAAATGACCGCAGTACCTAAATGATCCAGCCAGCAACAGCTATTTCAGAGTGAAATGTTTCCTGCATTTCAGCTGCTAAATGTTTCATTATAACAGCTGGTGTCGTGTGTCATACTGTTAGCTGACTTGAGTTTTTCACTGGACCACGTTGCTGGCTTGCACCGGTTTTTTGCAAATGTGAATTAACGCTGTATATATATATATATATATATATATATATGCAAATGGATGGGGGTGGGTTGAGTCATGTCATACCATGCAAACTAAAGATACCAATGTTTAAAATTACATAAAAAAAAAAAAAAAGCACCTTCAGTTTGACCTCGGATGGCTTCCAGTTCGGTCTCAGCTCCTTGATCAGCTTCAACGCACCGGATCTGTAGTCGCTCTCGTCCACTGTCACGTCTATCCTGGGCACCGCCGGAGCCTCTTCGGGTACGTGGATGTAGTTGGCCATGCTAAGTCTTTATTTCTTGTAATATCTCTTAGCTCTGACGATCACTGTGCTGTTAGCAGGGGCTAAATGCGCAATGTATGACAATATGCGAGGAGCGGCGGATATGTGTGGAGCAGCGTTAGCACGTAGTCGGTGTGCGGCAACGCCTCTCAACAAACACCACCCACCAGAAGAAGAAAAAGTTCCTCTGATGCATGCTGGTAGTCGAATGACTCACTAGGAGCGCTTGTTTAGGAGTCGGCTTGCACCGGCGGCGGAGCTTAATCGTTAAACACATAAATACGCAACGTAATGTTGATATTAACAGCACACAAAAACGTATTAGATACATTAAAGTTCCGTTGCGAATATAGACTAACATAATAAGGGTTACAAAGTCAAAAATACGATTCAAACTTGGAGTCGCTCGGTCCCGGTGGATACATACAAGCGTACACCTGTAAGACACTACGCTTCTGACGTCACATCCGCAATCTACTTGAATGAAATGAGCTTTGTGTCCAGTCTGAGCGTTTTAAATGTCAGAGCTGGGAAGGCCTGATGTCGAACACAGAGAGGGGGTAAACCCATTTAACTCAAAGTAATCCGCCTTTTGAATCTCATTAACACACCCACCCAGGTTAGGGGTTAGGTGTAAAGAAAACACGAGGACGTGGAAACAGAATGTAATTCAGTTTTCATTAGTGGATGTTGGAAACATTATAACCAGCTGCGTTAAAGCTATACCAAATTGTCTTATTCCTCATTACATTTCACAACTAAAACCTAATATATATATATATATATTAATTGTATAGATATTTACTTAATAACAGACAGTATAAGGAGAGAAATCGAGCCTTTTTTGTGGTCTCATCATGTCAACTTCCATCTTGTTTCTGCTGTCTATATCTATGAGTTCATGTACATTATTTATTATAAGGATATAGAGTTACTGCATGTCATGAACAATTAACACCAATATTTGTTTTGCAACAAGGACTTAGGGCCAGCAACTTGCATTACTACTGCGACCTATATTTAAAAAAAGTCTGAGTAAACACTCCCCTTAAACCCCCAGGCTCAGTCCCTCTAAATATATAAGTCTAAATATACATTTTATCAATGTTGACACCACTGGGGTTTTTCCATCCTGACCATAAGCCAGTTTGAGCATGTAATGTCTGTTCCAGGCTGTCATCCAATTCATGCTAGATCAGCCCCGTTGCTTGGTGACATACTTTGTAAAACATAGGGGATCGCATTGCACCAATTTTCCTGCCCTCCATTTCCATCAGAGATTTGAATTTTATCTTGATGCATGTGTCACCATGGGCAGTGTTGTCTCACCTTGTAAACAATGCCCTGCTCTCACACACACACACAACACTTACACTTGGTAGAGCTGTCCAGTGCAATCAGTCAGTCATTTCTACTTGGCAGCTCCAGTTGAGTTAAGTAGAGGGTGTCATCTTACACAGGGATACCTTATCAGTAGCTCTATAGGGAAAGCAGTGCTTTTTTTCCACGTTTATTGCCCTTATGTCAACAGTCTCTTCCTTTGGACACTTATTTCTAAAGTTGTAAATTAGGGAAAAGAACTGGAACACGCCCCTGTATCCCCCTCACTACTAAGCTTATTACACAAGTATTGTTGCCTTACACACATAGATTTTTACTCGTTTCACTTAAGGCTCAATGAGTGAAGCACAAGGTTGCCATAGTAACCTTTATCAACCAATGGTAGTAGCTAAATGTGGGCAGGTTGTGGGCAGGTTCCTGTTGGTGAACCACTGACCCAAAAAAACACACATCTACGGTATAAAACACAAACCTACAGGTTAACTCACAAGTGGAAATTGCAATTTGACTTCTTATGATAATCTACATTTTCCATGTAGAGATTACTCTTTCCATTTTACTTCTAAAGTTCTTGTCCTTTTAAAAGTGGATTTTCAGGGGGTTTACAAATAGCAACATCTCCAAGAGCAACATGTCCAAGGAACAATAGACAGCATTATGCAAGACTGATAATGTCTATTGTTATAACGCCGGCTGAGGCACAGGAGGAGCCGTAGTTGCTATTTAGATAGAAATTTGATCAAGAATCACTGAGACAACATAGCAACAAAAGGATTATCTTTCTTTACCACCCTGTATTGCTGAACATATCCCATTATTCTGAGTAAAAAGTGTCAGTGTCTCTTACCTGCATCTATTTCTCATATAAGTTTATGATATATTTGCATTAATGCTAAGACTAAATGAAAAAGCCTTTTCTAGACTTAACACTCAAGTGCTTGTTAAGTACACTTGGTTTTGAAAATTATTTATTTCAAAGGAAAAATACATTCTTTAATTTACAAGTTTCTTGATAAGAACCAAGATAATTGCTACTTCATTCTTGTTGGTTCTTGTCATTGACAATACATTTTTTTTTTAAAAATGGAAATGACAGAATGATCATTTCCTTCTCATGGCTTTCTTCAGGATCAACAAGTTGCTGAATCAAACCCCTCATGCTCAGTCAAAGTAGTCCTCGATATCAATGTTGGGGTTGAGCAGCTCATCTCTGTACGGGGTCAGATCCATCTGGTTGAGGATCAGGTTCTCAAAGGTCTCTTCCAGGTCTGTTTCCCCAATCAGCACAGCTCCCACCATCCTACCTCCACTGAGAACGACCTGGAACAGACACACAGGGGTAAATCGTGTGAGATCGGATGGTAGACTTGATAAACTCTCCGGTGGTGGATGAAATTATTCTGACGAAATCCACAGATGTTGTCCCTTTACATTTTTAACTAATAACCAGCTGATTCTGTTTTGCTTCTGGCTCATTGGCAGCATTAAATCAAACCCGCAGAAAAACAGTGGTTTCTTTTTTTTCCAAATGCCATTGGCTACAACAAGAATGTCAACCAAGCAACTTGTGATTTTTATCATTATTTTTGGGGCATTTTCTAATTTATATGACAGAGGACAGTTAAGAAAAGATTAGAGAGAGAGAGACAGACAGAGAGAGGGGGGTGTGACATGCAAGGCATGATCAAAACCGGGCCATGGTGGTTATATGGCATGCGCTGTAATCGCATCACCCAACATGTGATTTTGATACTGGTTACATAACAAGCATTCATTTGTGTATAAAGTAAATCCTTTTTTGATGTAAGTGAATTGTTATTGGTAAGTGAGCCACACAGGAAGTATTGTGGCGCTGCTAAAAAATACTGGACACAATAACACACAAGAGCGTGAGTGCGTTGACTTTGTCGTCAGTCCCACCTTGACATACTCCTGGCCTTTGGTACAGCGTACCAGCAGCTCCTGGTCTGGTCCCAGCCCCTGCCCATTAAACTTCCCCAGCAGGACCACCTGTGGAATGACCAGCAGAGAGGAAGTTGTTTAAATGCACAGTGTGACTGAGTTTTGAGCTAGATAATAATTGAAATAGCACTGTGAAATGAACCTTGAAGGGTCTTGAAAGTAATGGGTTATAATTTGAGCAGTAGATGATTAACATATTAGTTATTATTTAAACAACTTTATCCCCCCTGCACTAAAATGTCACGCACCTTGTAGTTGAAGAATTTGGTAATGTGTGAGAAGAGTTCGAAGCAGAAGTCCAGTTCTATTGGTTCTGACAGGACGTGTGCCGCCATGCAGCGGCCGGCGTACCAGCCCATCTGACGGGCCTGAGTCCACAAACGCATCTGCACACAGCACACACACTATGAGATTCAAATCTATAGTGGAAGTGTAACACAGTTTTTTTGGCAGATGCTAGATTGTGGCCACAGCTACAACTTCTTATCTGCTCCCTAATCTCACTCCTCATGCCTAAAGCTAATCACGGTCGATGGGTAAGTTCTAGCATCTACCTTGGTTTTTTAGCATATGGACTATTTTAAAACCCTGATGAAATGTACTCGATCAGCTCTCCCACCAGTGCCATAGGACTGAAACAAGCCTGTTTTCTTGATTGCCTTAACCGACTAATTTTTAGAAAACCTGTCCTTTTTTACAGGCCAAAATAATATTGTATATGTTCACAATGTTTAAATATCCATTTTCAATGCTATCCTTCTGTAAATTTAAGTACAGTCTATGTGTAAATTACTCATTAACTTATATCAAGGATATCAGGTTTGTCCTTCAACTCTAGTGAAAGTTTTAATGTGTTTAATGACTGATTAAAAATCAGTTAAGTTGCTTTTGATAACTTGCAATCAGGCACTATCCTATACACTGTAGTTTCTGAAGATGCAAAGTCTGAGGAATAACACAATTGGTCATGCAATGATTTGTCAGTTAGTTTACCTGCTGCCACAGGGCGCTGTGTTCCCAGCATGCAGTGCACATGTCTCCTGCAGCATACACATCTGGCTCTGATGTCATCATGTGGTCGTCTACCTGCAGGCCGCCATCGTCTGCCAGTGCAAACTAAATAAGTAAAACCCAAAAAAATTACGAACCAATATAAAATTAATACTTTATGTTCACATATTGGAGAAACAAAGTAACATCATTTTGTTAAGGTGGGTCTACATGGGAAAAGGTTTTCCAAAGTGAATTCAACACCAGATTCTTGCCCTATAACGGCTATTGAATTAATGAAAGCTGATCTGTCCTTCTAGTGATATCTAGAGGCCTTAATACCCAACATAACCTCAGGCTGTGTACAAGAAGATTCAGAATTGTAGTGTTGAAGCAATTAAAAGAGTACAAGAGAGCTAATTTCTCCTTTACACAAGCCTGCCTTCACAATTCTTTCAAAGACGTTGTCATTGATACATAGTCCTTATTTGCCACTTGATGTGCTTTTCCTACTTGTTGGTCATTTGTGTGACCATATGATGAATAAGAAACAACAAGAATTACTGGAATCTCATTGAAAACTACAAAGATACCCCCAAGCAAATATGATTTGTGTTTTATTTGGGTGAGTTTACTTACATTGTTGCCGTGGAGAAATGGCTCGGTGTTTGGCACGACACCGGTGGCACTGACAACAAAATCACAGCCAAATGTTTTACCATTTGTCAGCTGGATGTAAACTGGCCATGATCCTTCTGTGAAGAGAGAAAAGCTCAAGGGGTGAAAAGTTGGAGGTAAAAAAAAAAAGGGAGCGGGAAAAGGATGAGTCACAGGTCAAATACAAGCAGCTGGTCTAGTTCTCACCATTCTCAGGTTTGAGTGTTTGCTGAGGGGAATTGAGCAACTCCGCGGAGGTGAATATCTTTTCCACCTCACACTGGTATTCCAACGAAACTCTGCGGGACACCTGAGGACATGCGAGCAGAGAGAGGTGAGCCAGGAGGAGAGGAGCAGGGTTTAACATAACAGAAGTTCAAGACATGCATACAGTAGTATCTACACAAATAGACTTCCCAAGCTGACCTCCATGCTTGAGGACTGGTACAGAGGCTCTCAGTAACAAAGCAAACAAACTATCTCACCTGCTCTGCTCCTCGTAGAACTATTCCCTCATGCCAGTCTGGACCGAGGGCACTGCCAGCCTCTGTGGGACCAGAACCAAGCCTTCGTGCATTTTTATCTGGAAATTCCACAAAAAAACAAGAACCGTATCAACTTGGGACAGATGCTACTGTATCAGAATAGAAAAAGCGGAAATGTAGGTGTAAGACATTGGAAAAACCCTAATATGAAGACCTGCTGTGAAGGTCTGGGATGCTCCTGGTTCTGGTTTCTCTGTGGTATAGCGAGGTCTCCTACAGGGAGCATCTCTTTCTGGTTTGTCCACCGCCAGTGACGGAATGAGGAACTGTGCTGCCCCGGCGTCAAAAAAGGTGTTTCCTATGGCTTTATCCTTAACAGCCCAGATCACCTCGCAGCCTTCCACTTCATACCTATAGTGAAGATGTTCAAAAACACTGAGTGACTGGACAGCATGAATAATCTCTGAACATGGTGGTAACGTTTTATGAAGGGCTCAATGCTTTTCAGTTGGAAAAACGTAAACATTTTAATTATAATAAATATGACCGAGACATAGGAACCCAATCACACATTGTCCTAAATAGTAAAACATGAAACTTTTGTTTCAGTATTTTGGTTAAAGTTTACTTACACTAATTCCAGGGCAATCCCACCGTTGCCAACAACTACAATTCTTTTTGCTTTGGATAACTGCTTCTGAAGATCCTGACACACAAAAACATGGAAAACTGTTTAAAATCAACACATGTTTTTGGGGTTTTTTAACCCCCGACAGAGGAGGTTATGTTTTCAGTCAAGTTGGTTTCACTTTTTTCAGATTTTAAGGACATTTCTAGACAACTTCTACATTCAAATTAGAGAACTGTTAATATATATACATTCTGTTAATACCTACATGCTTTAAACAAAGGCAACAAGAAATTGGAGCAGCTACATTTGTTGAAATGTTACAGGATGTACTTTTACACACAGAGCCAAGGCCCAATGCTTGGAATTTACTGTACCTTAGCAGAAACAACACATTTACAGGAATAAAGGGGAAGGAAGTAAATGGCACATAGCACACATTTGTATATATATATAGCTAAATGGTGTTCTTTCTCTTTGAACAAACTACTTCTTGTTACTTATTTCTTCAGTGTCTTAAGGAATTTCAGACCTTTGTGTCAATAACAATGCAAACACCCAGAGTGAAGGTGTGGTACCTGGGCACTGTCTGTGTCCCGTATCCCTAGGACATAAGGGTTGTCGTAGGTTAGGAGCTTGGGTCTTCCCCCGCTGCAGATACACAGCTTCTCATAACCAAATACCCGGCCGTCTGTGGTTTCCACAGACTGCAAATAGAAAGGAAAAAAGAGTAGAGATTAACTTTCCCATCAAGCTTTGAGTTTAGTTTTTATTTTCGCACTTAAGTAAAGAAGTGTTCCTTTTCACACACTCGTGTTTGGACATATAACTCATACTCTTATCACAGTCCTATTATACTTTTCTTTGATCACTTGCTGTAAATGCATGTCCACAAGGTGGCAATAGTACACAGATAATAGTCACCAAAAAGCCTTTGTTGAGATATGTTGCAGGAAATCAGCTTGAATTGTATTGGAATTATAAAATTATAATCAGTAAACAGCTACTGGGGAATTACAGCATGGTTGGCTTATTAGTTACAGTTGTTAATTACATACAAATATTACTAGCTGTCACCATTTCTTGATAAATCGAGGATACCAAACCAAAAACATGTTATCTTAAGCCAGCAAAACATAAAATACAAAATGATTGTATTAACGCACACTATCAAGATCTATCTGTTTCTATTACACTCTGCAAAACAGCTACTTACATGTGATTGTGTGTGAACTGATTTCACAGGAGAGTGGATGACAGTAAGATTGGGAAACTTCTCCTCCAAAACACTGGTTGGTCGCTCCTCAACATCGAACTCTTCCAGTGTCTTGGACACCTTGCCATGGAGAACAAAATAAATAGGTACACATTATCAAGTGCAAATTGTGTAGAAGGACAGGTGTTTGACATAATACGAACCAGGATATGTCCATAAAAAACGAAATAAGTTTTAATATCTGATAAACGTACATTCATTGATTGTATGAGATCACGTGGGAAACAAACCCTGTCAGCTTTTAGTGCACAATATGTGTATGTATGAAGTTTCCCCTAAATTCCACCACCATCATCATCATCATCATCATCATCCTCCTGACCTGTTTATAGTTGGTCACTGCCTTGATATGGGGACCTGCTGTAATCAGAGCCACGTCAGCTGATGGAATCTGGGATGACAGCTGTCAATGAAAATGAAGGTTAATGTTTAGTAGATATAGGACATGCATTACTGAAGAACAGCCTATGCACCTAGCTAGGTTCATAGATGTACTGTGTCGACCTTACGTGTTACTAAACAATTAATTGTCACCTGCTCAACACATGTCACACCCGCGATGCCACCTCCCACGATCACAAACCTAAATGTTTTCTCTTTTCTGTCTGCCATTCCTTACAGAAAATTGCCAAGCTAACGGTATAGGGCTAACACTAGCTCTCTTTGCATTTTCAGACAAAATGGTGGCTTTATGTTTGTTCTCTCTGGATGGACACGTTGACAAACATTTAATACCCAACTGGTAATAGGTTGTTGTATTTAAATGCTCCAAGAAAATTCTTGGGTGATAGCTAGCTGACCAAAATTTCCTTTAGCACATGACAACAGAGCGTAGAGGGAACGTAACTTCCGTGTTTACAAATAACTACGGCAAGCAGCAGGGAAGTTTTCCAAGCGCACAAACTGAGGGACGCGCTTTGACATGCGTTTGTGCAAAACCAAATGGTTATGGAAGCAGGAATATCTCATACTAGCTACATTACATATAAATATACGTATGTGAAAAAAATATTTTAATCGAGGTGTGAAGTTGTTGTATGATCGACTGTTTCAACTTTCCACTGTGGAAAGTGGAAACATTTAATATGCATGTCTTTATCACATTTAAAGACATACAGGATAACAGGAATGTTTTAGCAAAAATGTATAATGGCTGGATTCCATATAACTGGTTTAGTTTCAGGATCGTGCTAGAGTATTTGGAATGGCTCCCTGTTACACTGTCATGGCTTACTGGGACATTCAAACAGAACAAGACCATGGAACTAGTAACACCTGTGCTTTCCCTACTTTAATAAGTGAAAATGTCTGCTGTGGAAAGGTTCTAACAGATTAAGGTAAATCAATTCAAAATGATATAGAAATGATTTGAAAAAGATTTGTTTGTTTAACTTCTTCAACAAAAACAAACGGAGCTTCCCTTCCAACCATGCATTTAATTTCTATTTGCAGGAATATGTGATACCTAATTATATATTCAAAGTTTTGTTCGTGGGCAAACCAAATATTTTAATGACTTTTTTCACATAGCTGCAGTGCTAGATATATAAGGGTCAGTTATGTCCCCATATACTCAATCTACTTAGACCTACTTTACAGTATGAGAGATTAAAAACCCAATTATTTTTCTTTACCCTATAGCTAAATCCACCTACTCATAATTTGCATAAGCATTTTGTGCGTTTGTCAACAATTGTTGAAAGTAAAGACAAATTTTGATACCACAAATTAAAATTAGAATCACCTTCAATGGCTAAGTAGGAATAAACAAGATTCATTTAACAGCTTTCAGTGTCTCTCCCTTACACAGTGTTATGGACGAACATACGGTAAAAGTTAAATATACTGAATGCATAAATTGCTCCATATTCAGAGCAGTATATCCAGTCTTTTAGCGAATCATTTGGCAAAAAAGGGTATTATTGCTAGAATCAGAAAATGTTACCTTATGTTGATTTATTTGTTTTCTAGTTCTAGTGCCTGCAATAAAACACATGTAAATCAATTAAGCAGTAGGAGCAGGCTACAGTCCTTTGTTTTAAATTTTAGTGGTATAGAGAAACCCTCTTGTTTATATTTGGATCACAATCGTGTCTTTAATGTCAGAGATTAATGTAGTCACTTTAATGAATCAGATCTAAAATTCCATCAAAACATTCATCCACCGCCATTACTGCAGTGATAAACAACTCACCAGCAGATAACAGTTGAAGTACAGTGCCATTTGTGATTTTACATGAAGTAATCGACAGATCTTGACACGATCCCCATTCTCTGTCAGGGTGGCGGATAATGGCTGCATTGTTTTTGGATTCATCAGCTAAAGCCGGCACTTGTTCTATTTTTGAAAAACCTTTTATGCCTGTGTTAACCATGCATGGGAGTATTGATGTCAGTGTCTGAGATGATTGGGTCACTGGTAATCAAACGCAGGTTAATGCTGTGCGTCATAGCTCCCCTCTTGTTTTTCATTACGATACCCTGAATAACCCCTACGGAAAGACAACACATGACTATATGGAATACAGTACTGTGATCACAAATATATAGGAATTTGGACAAATGGTGTTTTTTATGATGTAAAAGCACTGGCTGCATATATATATATATATATATATATATATATATATATATATATATATATATATATATATATGAAGGAAGTAGATGTTTTTGTGGATGCATTTAAATATGCTGTGGGGCCCTTGACTATATTATTGAAACCATTCTGCTTTGAAAATGAATCAAGCAATTTTGACATTACTTTAAAAGCCAACCAAATGCCACATTAAAGTATTTAATCTATGCATTGTTAAAATAACAATGCATCGATTAGATAGTTGCAGTACAATGCATGTAAAAAAGACTGAAGTTGAGTTTTATAAGGGGGAGCCCGGAATAATGGAGGTTGACAGCCTCCATTATTGATCACGTCATGGGATCACAGTTAATTAACCTGACCATATTTATTGGGCTGTAAATGGTAAGGGTTTTTATTAACTAGAAGTACAAATACATACAAGCATGTTATATATTTCAACAAAATAAAAAAAATTCTGAACAATTTGCTGTCGAAATGAACATTAATCACAATACAATGCAAACTTTATTGTCCACTGTATTGGAAATGTGTATTTTACCACACCTTTGCACAAGCCAACATTAAGATGATATGAGGTGAAAAAACAACATAGAATTATCACTGATATCTAATTCCACAAACAGAGATTTATCAACTCATAACTTAGTTTGTTGTTGACAAAAGTCATTTAGGAGATATTTCATTCAGGATTTTTTTTTTCCTCAAAGTTAACTTAGAGCAATAGTATGACATTTTTCTTATTTGCTTTCTTGTCTTTATTCTTCTACTGCCAGGAGTAACTGTTAGCTTAGCAAAGTTAATATCTGTAAAACACTGTATTGTCTCTGATTTTACCACGATTACTACAATAATGATATTATCATACTTGTTTTCAGTGCTTACGTAGACGTTTATCATCTTCTTTTTTATCTTGCCCTATATAAAAACCTGAAAAATGCAACACACGTCTGAATTCAGCACTGATTTGTCTGTATGTGTCAATCAATCAGTGTGTCGTTGTCCATGCTGTTGCTATGATGTTTGGGGCTCCTTCTGACAGAGTAGTCTGTCTTATCTAGAGTTCGAGGAGGCTCATCCTTCCTTCATAAATCACCCCTGCAACTGAAATCCTGTGTTATGCACACACTGCTAGGGTACATTTTTGGTGGCACAAGGTGGTAATGCCGATATAAAAAATTGTATTAAGACAGCCAGAAAGCAGTATGCAATAGCTGTCACAATCAGCTAATTAGCCGGCAGCCTTTGCTGCAGAGAGAAAAATAATTGTGTTGTATTACACAAATGCAATCATTGTCTTCTGTGTTTACAAGTGATATCATACAGTTTTTAAATAAACGTATAATAAATGTTTTGGTAGATTTGAACTTTTCATCTGCTGAGGGGCTGTCCATCGTGTTGAAAGTTGCACTTGGTACAGTGGTGTGTTAAGTGTAAAAAATGAAATATTGCCACTTTAATGGGGTTATCTGTTGGACCATTTCTTGGCTTGGCCCGAAAAAATAAATAGCTAGTTGTTTCTGAACTACATCCAAGCTGAGCTAACTGGCCCTTGGTACAAACTGCATATTTATTATATTATATTATTATATATGTTGAACTATTCCTTGAAAATATTTTGCTAAAAGATGACATAAGATTGCATAAAAGCAGAGGTTTAATTTGTAACAAAACAAACTAACAACTGGATTCAGTAGGTTTAGTCTAGCAGTTCACCAAATGACAGTGGGGGGCCTAAAAGGCATTTGGTGTATACACTCTCTAAGGCCTCCCTGTTACCAGGCAATTACTCAGACATGCCATGGTCTATAGGTTAACATTAAATCACCGTATAGGGAGAAAGGCATTCCTCCCATGTTACCTGTGGCAACGCCCAGCACATGACTTTATAACATCTTTTTAATGCAGCTGATCTACTCTGATGTCTTACTTTCAGGGAAACATGATGAAATAAATCAGGAGCTGGATACTGAAATGTAATACACGTAGGAGTACTAACAGCTCATAGCTCCTGCATGCATTTGCTTTAATATGTAATGATATGGCTTTAAACGCATGATGATTGAAAAATATATATTTTCACAATTTTGTTATCAAAATCAACATTTATTTCATATGGCTTTACATCTGCTTTCTTTTATTTATTGTTTTGTCATTCACTTTGACATATTGTTATAGTCACATCATGCCAGAATGGAACAGCATTAACAGAGCCACGACACGCACAAAGTCAGAAAAAGAAAGAACATATATTGACTTTCATGTTTTAAATTAAAGGCACTGTTTCTTAAAGTTTATCAAATAAACAGGAAAACTCTGTTCGTAATCACCATCAGTGTCACCTTTAGTCACGTCATTCTCACAATCATTGTTACATAAGATTTGTGGTTACATCATCAGAGCGCTGGGAGGATCCTCAGTCGCCACTAGAGAGGCAGGAAGATGGGAGGCTGCAGTAGGTCCCTCTTGCCGTAGGTGGAGGATCCCACATTGGTGGGTGCGTAGACGGTACCTATAGTGTTACTGGAGCGGACCAGGAAGTCTGCTAGCCTTTGGGTGACGCAGGTGGCTGTGTTGCACTTTCTTTTCTCTATGTGGTGGCTGGGGTAGGTATAACAGAAAGTACAGTAAAGTACAGAAAGAGAGGATTTAAGAGAGGAGTAATGAGGATTTAATACAGCTGCCGGTTCCAGTAAATGCCTTTACCTGTTCATCGCTGTGAGCCCCCTCTGCGGTCGTGTACCCACGAGGTCGAGGAAAGGGTTGGAGATTAACCCAGGAGCCAACCAGCCGTCACTGTCTGGGAGACCACTTTCCATCTCGCTGGATGAGCCGGGACTGAAGTACCTGAGTCAGAAATGGAGAAGGTCCAAATCGTTTCACACTGATAGCTGATTATACCCTCTTCAAAACATCAACTAGTCCCGGGAGAAAGAAGACAAAGTGGGCACTTAGCTCCACATGAGTTGCACAATGAAGCACTTTCCCACTAAAAGCACAATTGGCTTCCACCTCCAGAGTTATCAATGCGCTGCTGCTCCTCACACAGAACATTACAGTCCTACTTGTTACACAATTTCCATAATACTCAGCTGCTTGTCTGCTGACCTCAGATCTGATACAATCCACATTTCAGGAAATTGAAACATGCACAATTGAATTGCTTGCCACTGTTTAAACTCTGCCCCTTATGTTAGACTACTACATTTTTATTTTACAAGTCGTTTAGCCAAAAGAGCTCAGTGCTCTGCTTGTAGTGTGTACAAGGGCGGCTGTGGCGTAGTGGAGAGCAAGGTAGTTCTCCAATCAGAGGGTCGGTGGTTCGATACCCGGCTTCGGCAGTCGATGTGTCCTTGGGCAAGACACTTAACCCCAAGTTGCTCCCGAAGGCTTGCCATCGGTGTGGACTGGAAGTTGCATGAATGTTAGTTAGAGTCTGATGGTGGCACCTTGCATGGTAGCCTGTCATCAGTGTGTGAATGGGTGAATGATATGTAATATACTGTAAGTCGCTTTGGATAAAAGCGTCTGCTAAATGACTGTAATGTAATGTAATGTGTACACTTACCTGTAGCTCGGGGCAGGGGTGACGCAGCGCAGCAACACAAGCAGCATGAGGAGAAGCACAGGCACCCTCAGGTGATACATTGTGTAGGGCGATTAACTGGATCAACAAAGATACAACAAAGTATGATTTATTGTTAGGGAGGTTTAGGGCAATCCAGAATGCAACATTTGCATGCAATATTAGTTGTAATTATTTGACCTTGCCAAAAGACAGCACAGACATTTACCAATGTATGTACATTATCAGTACATAAGGTCTGAATTTGAAATACATGAAAGTGTGTCATTTCATTGTAAATTCGGAATTAGATTTACCATTATGAGAATAAACAAAAAAATGTATAATTCACATATAGTCTAATTTAAAGCTGTGCTCAATGCTTCAGTAACAATATTACACCGGCAATAACCAAGCACTAACCAGTTCAACACTTATGTTATGATTATTCATTTGTTTCCTGTAGGAAATAGGTTTGCATCTACCAACTAACAATTAATCTTTTTTTTTCAATTAGTTAGTTAATATAAAAAAAAATCCCCTTCACAATTTCTCAAACGTTCCAGTGATGTCTTAAAAATCCTTGTTTCTTGTGAGCTTCAGTCCAAAACCCCAATATATTAAATGTTTTATCACATAAGTAAAAGAAAAGCACCAGATACTATTGCTAATACAGCCACCTGCTTGAAAAATGACACACTGGTTATAAAATATGTTTTTTTATTCTGTCTCTTGATTATTTCAGCGCTAGATACATTATACACACATATACACACACACATAAATACAATGTGTACATAATGTGTGCTTTTAAAGCTTCTGTACCTCACACTTCTGAGTAAAACCCATATTCCTATTTATGTTTGATTGCTTCTGAGACCTCCTTACATCAAAATAGAAAATCCCATTTTTGTCTGAATCATTGTATGCACAATTCCCTTTAATGCAAAAAGACATATTTGGTTTCTTAACACCAAATCATTTCAATCTTCAATTAAAAATGTAAAGTTAATTTGACACAAAGGATTAAAAAATATCTGAAAAACAAGTAAAGATTTAGCAAAATATCCTATTCTAGCCAACAAGAAAATTATTATTAATTTCCTGTAGCACCCTCTCTGTATATATCCTCAAGAATTAGACTCAGCCACAGGTCCTGTATAAAAGACAAACTAAGCCCTTTCAGTAAGTAAGTGTACTAATCTACTAGTAAGTAAGAGTACTTACTTTCTGTTGTGTCAGTCAGTAGCCAGCAGATCCCAGTCACTAGAGCACTCCAGGGTTTGTCAGACTGTCACACAAACCGACTCCAACAGTTATAGGCTCATCCCTCAAACCACTTGTGACATCAGCTCTGTCCAAATATAGCCCTGCATTTTCATTTACAGAATGGGGTGGACGAAGGTGGGGGTGGGTGGGGGGTGCACGGGGGTGTCGGGATCCAACAGGGTTCTTATATATACGCCATACACACACTCAGCTGTACCTTAATGTACACTCTCAAACCTCTGCACATGCAGAAAAATGCAAATTATCTGTACACACACGTCTTCGTACGTCACCATCCTCATCATCACCTTCGTCATCATTGTCATTAGCCTCCGTGATGGGACTGACCCACCATAAACCGACACCAGGGACAGGAAAGTTGTCTTCCCATTTATCTTGAGACATGTAATCAAGTTTTAGGTCACCAAACTCTGGCCCTGCCTCCGCCTCCCTATGGGCTTCATCGACGATGAATTATAAATGTGAAGATTAATTATGGTTAATAATGAATGGTGTCTCATTATTTTGACGGGACACGTCATAAACAACTGAAGAAGTACTAATTAGTGAAGTGATGCTAAAACCTATGAGTAGCACTTGACGCACGTGACCTGGAAATCTGACTAGTTAGCAATTACATCAGCAATCACCTGTCTTTGCAAAAGTTTCTGCAAACTTAGTTTCAAATCTTAAGTATTTCTCTGTAACTTTGAAGCTGCTTTTTCTTATGCAATGTTTTATATCAACAATGGATCAATGTGAATGGTGTTTCTGGTACCCGTAGATTATTATCAACCAGCCCTGCAGTTTCCCTCAGCTCTATGTAGCATTTTAGCATCTTCCAGCTAAATGTTTTGGTTTTATGGTCTTCCCCTTTACTCTTTTTGTTGACTTACCGCTCTCATCTTTGTTTTTGTTTTTTGGTGAGAAAGCTCTTAAAACTGACTGTACACTGCCTGCACAGAAGATTAAAAACTATCTGGTAAACTTCTTGGAGCATTTAACCTTTAAAAAACCAGATACGTTCTTCAAAAGTTGTCGATTACCATAGATCGAGTTAAAACAGGGTGAATATTGGATTTACAATTGTCATTTTGTCAGAAACACGACTCCAAATTAATTTTAATGATGCTGTGTCTTTTGGATGTTTAAATAGGTAATAGGTGTCACTACTGCCCCCTTGTGGCCAAAGATTTACAGGTGAAATAATTTATGTTAAAAAATGTATGACTAACGTCCACTTTATACCAAATAACTTATCACTGTCACAAACAAATTTCCAATGTCGGAATAACATCATGAAAGTTTTTCAATAGTGGTGGAGGGTTCCCCGTGGCTTCAATCTTTTGGTGTAAGGTGGTCTTTAAGTCTCAGCTCACGCAAATGTATAAGTTCACTGACTCCTATCTCTCTAGACCTTTCCAAAAATGTAAAGGTTTGTGCATTATATCATATTTACACGCAGTCCTGCAGCGAGCGGCATCCACACATACTGACTGCGTATGGCGCAAAAGGACGAGGAGGAACCCTGCAACATTTGGAGAAGAAAAACCAGGTAGACAGTAGAGATGTTGGGGTGAAAAGAAGGACAGACTTGTCTATGCCAGCGTCTGCTTGGTGCTGCTTGTCTCTGCTCCATCCAGTTTTCCTTCTTTTAAATTTCCACCATGAGCACGGTGGAAAATAAGTCTTTTCAATGAAAATTTCACAACTGTCAACAATGTTACTAAACTCTGATTGGTGCATGGACATCAACTTTTACTAGCTAAGCCACGCCCACTTCAAAGCAGTCATAAAAAAAATCTGCTGTAGCTTAATCAGAAATTGTGTGCTCGTATAAGACCCCTCTGCTGACAAAAATGGTTTACATAGTCTTCAAATCTCATTTTCTGCTAGATCTTTAGCCTTAAAACCAAATCCTTTGCTACATGGGAGCGGATTTGCTTTCAACTGAAACAGGGCTTTGTTTTGATTAAATAAATAAAAATGAATGTTGGATAGTCTACTGTAGGAGCAGTCATAAAAATGCAATTATCAGAGAATGTGAGAATATTACATTTAAAATGACTACCTTGACCATGTGTCTGATGTTCATCCCACAGCCTCAGTGAGGAGATGCCACCACAGGCTGCAGGCTGCTGGTAAGTGCTGGGGGTTTTCACCGCA
Organism: Anoplopoma fimbria; assembly: GCF_027596085.1. Classification (NCBI taxonomy): domain Eukaryota; kingdom Metazoa; phylum Chordata; class Actinopteri; order Perciformes; family Anoplopomatidae; genus Anoplopoma; species Anoplopoma fimbria. The sequence continues at coordinate 14,292,735 of NC_072471.1, read as the reverse complement.
CCATTGAGAGAGATAAAGTGCAGTTCTAATGGACATTTAACACCCCTAAAACCCACAGAGGTCCAATGAACACCTCCTTATGTTTCCTGTAAACTGCCCAAGAAAACCTGCAGTAACTACAGACAGAGAGAGAGAGGGACAGGATATTTTTCATATTTCTCTACTTTTACATGGATAATGTCGTTTGCATGTATAGTATAAGCTTATAACTTAAGTTATTCAACTCATATTTGTTATTTGCATGCAGATTTCTGCAGCACATATAACAAACAATGTAACTACTTCAAAATGATAGTCTGGCTATGTACTGTACAACTGATTTTGTTAATGCGATTATATCCGGTGTCATTGGCAAACATTGGCTAAATAAATAAATAATAATTATTTGATTTAATATGTAAATAACCTATTAAATATTTAACTACTCTAGTGGATATGAGCAGGGTGTTAAGAAAGGTTAATATGCACAATCTCGAAAGAAAGGACACGATGGAAGGAAAGACAGGACAGAAAAAGCAGAGAAAGGGAGAGATTGAAGAAATAGGTTGGTATGTAGGATTTTAAGTCTATTTTTGTAAGCAGTCTGGGGAAACGTCTTTTGTATGGTTCTGTTTCCTTGTTTCCTGGATTGCTTTGGTATTCTGAGGAGCAATATGTTACAAAGGCTCAATTTCCTGCTCCTGTCACAGACATTAAGCCACTAAAACTCAACTAACCCTAAGTTTACAGAAAGCTGAGTGATCTTTAAGGTATCACACATTCTTCTAAGTCAACTCTTATTTCCTCTATAGAGCAGCTTTGTTTCCATTTTTTACATTCACTGCAGAGATTCAGGCTTGGAGGCTCCAATACACATGCTCAGTACGGCTTTATTAGTATTCATCCAGCGATGGACATGAGAGGGATCAAGGGTCACTGGGGAGTGATTAGTAGATAAGTAGCCAGTGACAGTAAAGGTAACGGTGGCGTGGCCTCTGAGGATGACAGTTCATGTTCATTATTGTTAACTGGGGACATCTATTGCATGATGAACTACTTAAATGACAGATACTTAGTATGTGCAGTATCTACAAACTCCAACTCACAGTCACAGAGATCTTGGTGGAATAACAGCCTGTATTGTGTGTGTGTGTGTGTGTGTGTGTGTGTGTGTGTGTGTGTGTGTGTGTGTGTGTGTGTGTGTGTGTGTGTGTGTGTGTGTGTGTGTGTGTGTGTGTGTGTGTGTGTGTGTGTGTGTGTGTGTGTGTGTCATCTCTTGCTAGCATGATGCATCTACAGACTCAAATATACAGTTAACGTCATCGACACCTACCTGTACTGGGAAAACAAATGAATGACTCCTCGGTCAGGAATGCTAGTGGTTTGTTGTTTTGTCTGACTAATATTGCTCGATTGTTTCCTCCAGCCTAATTATACCACTTTTAATGTTTTTGAACAATACGCCGGTGATGCAGTTAGGCCCCCAGCGAGTTTCCTATTCATTATTGTTGAATCGTAGTTCTCTAATTCAACAGTAGTTGTTTAGAGAAAACATTCAAAGAGAAATAAATTAAAGTGAGCCTTAATTCTGTAAACATTTTAGTGCAACTGATTTAAGACAGGAGACAAACAAATCCTAACTTTTATCTAAACTCTACAAACACACCCAGAATAAGCACCTAACTCTGCAGTTCACCTAAGTTCTACGTTGCTTTATAGCATCTTTTAATTAATTGTTTTGGCTATACAGCCTGCAATTTGAATGTTTTCATTCACTCTCACGGCTCTCATCGTCATCATTTCCATTTGCAGCAGGCATTATGGGGGAAAAAATTAGAATACACCAACTGCACACTTCTACCAGTCCAAAGCCAAACAGAACAAACGGTTAGAGACTAGCTGGTGAACATAGCGGGGATTTTTCCGCTAAATTAGCAAATATTTCTCTCAGGATTTGTTGGCGAGCAAAACCAGAATTATTACATTCACCAGGTGGCCAACAACACAACTCCAAATGAAAAATAATGCTGCCACAATTTTTCTATCATGTTTGCCCTTCAAATATATAAGGTAAAGGTGTCAGTATGTCATTTACAGCCTGTTGCGTTACCCCCAAGTCGCCAAAAAATTAATCACTGCAGGTTTAATTAATAATGACGTACGTTTAAAAATCAATTTGCACTTTAAGCACATAAGACACCTGTGAGGAAGGAACATCATTTTCACATTGTTTGTGTCCACAGCATGACATTGTGTTAACACAAAGTTCTTGAGACTGCACATCAGATCAAAATTTTATGTGACAATAATAACACACTTTCAGGGAATGATTCATTGACATAAAAAATGGCGCTTGGCCGTAAGGTTTACGTCATAATGTTTTTCAGCCTTGGCATGCTGGGCTGCTGTGTATTTCATGTATGAGTCACAAGTTAATATTTTGAATTGTTGGTCAATGTGCACATCAAGTGCCATTTTTATACCCTGTACTGTACTTACTAAATTCCTACTTAGTTTCTAGAGCTGTGAAAATTAGAATGCTGGTAGCCTATTTTCTCTTTTGGACTAAGTGTAATTTAACAGCTCTTCACTGTAATAAAAGAGGAGAACAACACTTTTAGCATTGAGCATGCTATAGCTCTTGGGAAAAAGCCTTCCCTCTTGACAATCAAAGTAAATGTGACTTTCACATTTACATTTCTATAAGAGTCCCAGGTGGTCTTGGTTGAGACCACATTGGTGGACATCTCAGTTTTGTGTGCCGTCAGTTTCTTTGCTGTGTGTTGTCTCTTCCTCTAACTCTTTGTCAGCTGTGAGATGGTCCTCTTTTTCCACCTGTGCATCCGTCTCATCGGATACTTCGTCCACTGACTTCAGCCCGTCTATCTCTATCTTTGCTTCCTCACTTGGAGGAGGAGTGAACTCAACAGTGGTCTCTGTCAGGGATTTGAGCTGTGGTGTCTCCTGGGTGCTATTTGAGGAGTTGTGTCTGCCATCTTCGGGGAGCTGCTCTGTTCTGTGAACTTCAGCTCCATCCTCCAGTTCTGTTGCGATCCTTGCCAAAACTTTGGGAGCATGAGGCGCTTTGGGAGTTTGAGGGGGGCCGGGCTTGTCCTCAGTGGGTTTTGATTTGGTTCGAAGTTCAATTTCCTTTGAAGCTTTTGTTTTTTGCGTCTGTGTATCCCGCTCTGGCTTACGAAATTGTCGTCTGAGGAGGACGATGACGGCAATGATGAAGAAATACGAGGAACCACTGAGACAAGTGATCAGACCCAGGAAGATAATCCTGAAAGTAGAGACAAAAGATGGACAGAGGATAATAAAGGGAGGACATCTTTATTGCTACGGTGTCTATAGTGGTGGAGAAACAATTTTAGAAAATTTATATTTTCACATTTGCAGTGGAAAGCGTACCTGTACATATCAGCGTCATACATGCGACATGCCCCCCTGCCTCCACACTTCTTGATAGACCACTTCAGGCAAGTCGAATCAATCAGGGCTCCGAAATACACCGGTGCAGGAAGTCCACCTGCAGACAAGGCATCACCCAAATATGTGCTGTTACAATATTGCAATGGAGAGAAATATTGTAACAGTCAATCATATTTTGGGATCTATCAGAAACTAGGCCAATTGGAAGATGGTTTATACAACAAGTCCAACAAAAATTGGGCTTGAAACTGAAAGTAAAGAAGCTCACCAAGAGTCCTAGTTACCAAGGTCTGGATACCTAGCGCAAGGGATTTGAGATCTGGTGAGATGCATCTGTAATTACAAATCAACACTGGGTCATTTGTATAGATCTTTTTCTAGAAAGTTGCGAACAGGCAGTGTCTTTAAATAAAATGTTTTGCTGAGAGTTAGATGAGAAGATAGATACCACTTTCATGTCTGTACGCATAATATAAAGTTATTCCAAGGACAAAGACTTGCAACAGCTAGCCTGGCTCCAAGCATGTTTCAAGTCTTTATGCTAAACTAAGCTAACCTTCTGTTGGCTGTCGCTTCATATTTACCACACAGACATGAGAGTGCTGTCAATGTTCTCATCTAACCCTGGGCAAGACAACAAATAAGCGTATTCATAAATGTTGAACAATTAGTTTAAAATGCATATGAGTGACTGGAGACATTACATATTTAATTTTTAATAACCTTAGGAAAAGGATAGTCACTCAAGTCTCGCTTGGACACAGATCTAAAGAATGATAAACATCATATAGCACATATATTCCCAGTTGTCGCTGGTTCCTTCTTGGGCACACAGACCTTATGATGACCATGTAGCCAGGTGTGGCTCCCAGAGAGTTGATGAAGGAGCTGAGAACAGATACAGCCATGTAGGAGGTGAAACTACGGCTGCAGTCCTTGGCATGAGGACACTGGCCCAGCCTCACAGACGTGCTGCTGCCTGCCGGGTAGGAGGCGGACACACAGCTACAGTTGTGGAAGATCTGGTCAAAAGAGAGAAACTGCAATGTTAGCTGGAAGACTTACTGGAAATGGAGTGAAGAATCACATATTTATAATTCAGAGAACTTGGCAATAAAGTAGCAGTTGAATGACTTTGGCTAACTGTGGTAAATATAGTGAATGAAAACAGTAAGATGAAAGCTCCTAATAAAGACCTTGTTATTATAGGTAAACTCTCTAGGTATAAACTGTAACTGTATGTATTAAAGGATTTATAATATATATAATATATATTATATATATTTGTATACGTTTTTTATCTATTCTAGTTCAAGTATATGTTCTTTGTGTTTCTTTCAAATGAGGGTTTGAGGGCTACATGGTACTTCTGATAAACACGTCTAATCTAATGTCTCAAATGCTTTTTAAGGGTGATCATTTTGAAATTCTTAAACAGAATTCCTAAAGAGCTACTCTTTCTGTCAACACTGTATGTTTGTGCATCCCCGTGTGCAGTCCTACTGTGTTCTTGCCGTATCCACTGGAGCTGAGGCAGCCAGCCATACATGGAGAGATGTAGGTGATGCCGCTGTCTGAGCACACAGGGTCCCACTCCTCTGCTGAACACGAGCAGTCTCTGTTACACTCAGAGAAGAGCATATCTCTGTCGGTTGATATACTCTGTGTCCTGCAGTGCAAAGAGGATCTATTTTATTTTATTTTGAGGTTGTAAAAATAGATTCTCTAGTTAAATTAGTTCAATTTGTTAAAGCTGTGGTCATCTTCATAATACCCTCAGCACTGACCCATTGTATGAGATGGTGAGCCCAGCCATGGGGATGTTATCACACTTGGTTCCAAACTGCAGCAGCAGGAGGAGGTATGCCATGAAGGATGTGGCAAAAGAGAGTTGAGCTCCTGACACCAGGCTCAGTTTATACCTCTTCATCAGCAGACCTCCCAGGAAGATCCCCATCGCCACCGCTGGCAGGTTCAACACACCTAGAAGCAAAACACGAGGGGGTCTGGACACTGGAAGGCCCCTTTTACGGGAAGTCTCTCACTATCAGACACCCTATGACATTTTGAGTTTTGAGTTTTGAGTTTTTTTAGTTTAATCTTTGAGCAGAAGGGCCCAGTGGACCGTTTGAACCCTTTCAACTTCATCTGAAACTGTCAAATCATAAAACAATGATTATTTTGTAACTTTCTTTCAGAATGCAGAACGCTGCAGTTTTATTGAAATGTGAAAATTTCAATCATAAATATTTTGAAAAAGAAGAATAAAATGAGTAAATACACTTTGCTTTCTTTCTGATAGCTGCATGAGCAGAATAATTCCACTCTCATGTCTGTAAGCTTAATAAGAAGAAGCTGGAGACAGTTGGCTTAGATTAGCATAAAGACTTTAAACAGCTAGCTTGGCTCTGTCCAAAGGTAAATAAACAATTAACAATTAACAGCACCTCTGAAGCTCACTGATTAACACAGCAGGCTATATTTAGTTTGGACAAAACTATAAATGTAAAAAAGACAAGCTAGCTGTCTCTATTTCCAGTCTTTATGCGAACTGATTTGTGGCTCAAGCTCAACATTTAGCTAAGAGACATGATGACATATGATGTAACGTAAACTCTAAGCAAAAAAGACAAAAAAAATCTTTCAAAACGTCTACAATTCCAAATCGAAGGCTTGAATTCATAACCAATAAAATGCTCTCTTGCTCTATTCATTCCTGAATTGGTCTACATGCCAAGTAGTTTAAGGTTGCTTATTTTGCTTTACTTATGATAGATATTATTGTGCACCTGGAAGTTTTGAGACAATATTCTGACTTTATGACCCTTGTCCCCTTTTGCTACTGTTATACTACATTTATAATTTAATTATAATAAATAAATCTTTTTTTGTTTTTTTTACCTATGAGGAAGTTTGCTCTGGATGCAGACTGGCCAAACTGTTGTTCCATGTATTTGGCTTTAAAGGTGAACAGGCCGATGAAGGAGTTGAACTTCAGGATGCTCCCACAAAGGAGCAGGAAGTAGGCAGGAGTTCCCAACAGGCGCTTCAGTGAGGGAAGAAACCCTGTGGAAGGACATCCAGTAAAAATACGCTACAAGCAATGCCAATAAACCTGCACCCATGCTGTAATTAAATAAAATACCAAATCTGTACTTTATATATCAATTTAACTAGAAATGCAGTGTAATCAATGTCCTGTTATGGGAGGAGGAAGAGGATTGTCTCAACCTTTGGCAATGTCAGTCAGCTTGAGGTTGTGACTGTTGTTGGGAACATCCTCCATTGTCCCATCTAGGGTGTCACAGGTGGGAGTTGGCTTGCCCTTGTCTCCCCCCTGCTTTGGCAGCGAGCGGGGCAGGAACCAGAAGGGAATGCTGGAGAGGAGGAGGAGGGCGGAGGACACCATGAAGCCCATCCACCAGGCGCCCACCCAGCGGGCGTCTTTAGGAGTGATGGTCACACTTTCTTGATGCCAGAAAAGAGCATTCGAGTGAGTTCAAAGCAGGAGCAGGAAGCTTGATGTGTGTTTCATTTTTAACTTTTATTTGGAATTTTAACCTGTCACTTCCTTTGTGTAAAGTTACTTAAGTGGACACCAGATTTGCCTGTCTACATAAAGTGCGTTTCAGTTTTAGTGCTCACTTTTAGAGTGAAGACTAACCCTAACTGATGATGATACATATGTCTTGCAATACAAACACATTACACTTACCGATATCCACATATCCAATGTCAACATATAGTCTGGCACAATAGGAGCCCAGGAGGAAACCAAACATGGGGCCCAGGAGAGTGATGGTCTGGAGACAAGCTGCAAATCACAAGCCAATAGGTAGATTTACATTTTGGACAATGTGGTCGGGAAAAATAGGACTTTTAAGAGAACTCCATTTGGAATAGATATGGTTAGAGTTAAGAAGACCAGGATAAACTTGACCAGACAATACCTTTATTCTATGAGTACGTTTTAACAAAATGTGTCAGTTGCAGACAGCAACCTCCAGTTCTGAAAATTGAAGCCAAAGTGAAACCTGCATTCTTTCTAATGGCCATCAGGGGGCGACTCCTCTAGTGGCAAAAGGAAGTTTGATTGTATGGAAGTCTATGAGAAAATGACATTACTTCTCACTTGATTCTCAGTAAACATTGTAAAGAACAGTTTATGGTCTCAGTCAGTCTCAAGTCTTTGATGACACAACATGATGTTGTTCACATAAATGATGGTCCCATTTAAAATAGACAATAAATTAGAGTATGGTTTAGGGCGTGATTACCTTTTGAATGACATTTTGCTTACACAATTTTGTCCAGTCTGGGAGTTGTCTTTGTTTTCGTCTTACAACTTTAAGGCTCTCACAGTGTGTTTTCAGTTTAGAAAAGTCAATTTTAACATTAACATTAACACAAATGTCTCATTCAGTATTCAGTCATGCTCAGCTCCACCCTCTTGTGTCACTTTTGGTTGCAAAAAACTAAAATAACAAGAAAAAAACGTTTGGGATGGCCAAAATGACAAATTCGAGGGTTCAAAAACATAGACCACAAACCAATGGGTGATTAAACACTGACTCGACTGCTTCTTATAGTGCGTCTATGGTCAATTTGTTTACACAATTTATGACATTTGAACCCTTTAAAATGAGCAAAGATATCTTACCTATGTAGAAGGGTGAATTTTCCGCTTTAGCAAAGTCGTCGATGTAAGAAATGCCCAAAGGTGTGACCGGGGTTTCTCCGATCCCTCGCAGAGCGTTCCCCAGGAACACATAGATCCACATGTTGGAACCAGATTCTCTCACACAGGCTCCATAAAGACACACACAATAGGAAAGCATGATTTTGTTGCAAATATCTGATAAACAGCTATTGTCATGGACACTGCTTTATACTATCTCTGATATATTGTTAAACATTATAATTATAATATGTTTAAAATCATAGTTAAAACCTCCACATGTGTGCATGCGTGTTTGTGTGTGTTTGTGTGTGTGACAGCATTGTTCACAGATTCTATTGATAATTGTGTTTCTTAAAGAAGACTTTGGTGCATGTGTGTCAAAACTCCCATTTATAAGTAAATGAAAAAGAGAAAATAAAGTCTCAAACCAGATGTATGAATACAATGTGATGCTGATTCAATATCAAGGTAATAGGATGCGGCATGAAGCTTGCATACCACTGCATTGTATGTGACTTCCACATTTCGTTTCTCTCTAAATTCATCTCATCAGAGTGTCTGAACAGGATCAATACATTGCATTCTGTGGGCGGATGACGTGTTATTATGAAAGAGAATGAATAGAATAGATTATTCCACAATAGAAGCACTGAAGAATACATAAGCAGATATGTGTCCAAGCCAAATTTATTAGCATTAATATTACAGATATCTGCCTTGCAGTGATGCTATAAGACCTGATTTTTCTGTCTCTTTTCTCTTCCCATCTTTCAGCTCTTGTTGGCTTGCTCTGCAGTACACATACAGACTTCCAGCTTCTATGTGTAGTATGTAGACAGCACGGGAGGTGAGTGGCTTGAAGGTCAGACCAGGATCAGTGCATTCCAGGGATGGTTGAAAGAAAGCCAGGGTTTTTGAACCAGGTTTCATGTTAAGGCAGTCTCTTTGTGTATGCTACGGGTGTGCTTTCTTGTTCACTGACAATAGAGAAGACTTCTCCTATAGTTTCAGCAAGTTGTGCACATTTTATAGTTAGTTATAGATATGTGACTTTGTAGTCATTCAGCCACGATAGCAGCATTTCAGGCAAAGTACAGACATTGAGATATTTCAGTATGGACCAGGGGTGGCCAAACTGTAGTGCTTGTGGGCGGTATACTGAAATTTGCAAAAAGTCACGGACCAAACAATTGTAAATGTGTAGTTTTTAACCAGATACACAGAGAAAATCAGTGTTTCTAGACAAAAATAAAAAACATGCCAGTAAGAAGTGACGGATGTTTAAAGTCTTCTAACATTATAGGCTACTCTTTCATCACCGTAACAGAGTCTTTTTGCAAATGAAGCAAACACAACTCCCCATGATTTCTGTGAAAAAGTACTAATTCTTTCGAAATGTCCGAAATTAATCAGCACTCAGTCGCTATCTTCCATTCTGTTGTAAATGTTTTCATCAACAAGTAATCAATGTAGGTCAAGTTTTTGTTCATAATAGCAACAACATCTAGTGTTCCAACAAAGAAGTGCAATGTATAAACTGCAATTTATTAGAAATAGCCCAAAGTCTTACCTTTGTTGTCTTCCACAGAGGGCTCGATCTGAATTTCAGGTACTTCTGATTTCAGTGGATCCACACAGGCAGCGATGTTCACACTGTCATTCTGGAAAACCTGAATGATCGTGTTGTACTTGTAGCTGTGAAAAACCACAATGAGACATTAAACAAAATCATTTGGAGCTTTTCTCAAAGTCGGACTCTTGTTGGCTTTTACCTTCCCATGAAGAAGTGTGTGAGGCCGGTGAGAAAGGCCCCTACAGCCATGAGGAAACAGCCCACAGCTATGAGTCTGGGCCGATGTAGCTTGGCCCCAAAATAGCTGACCACAGCAAGAAACAACAAGTTGCCTACCTCCAAGAAAGAGAAACCAAGAGCGCAGAGGAAAAAGATATTTAGACACTTAAAGAATCTTCAGCTATAGAGTCAAACAGAAGAAGATGAAGTAAGAACTGATCAGATGCACAAAAGATTAAGGTCAAATAAAAAAAACATAGATCGTACCCATCTCAAAACTGCCATCAATGAGTCCAATGTGAGTGCTGGAGAGATCGAATCGTCTCTCTATCTGAGTGATGGAGCTCTTCATGTAGGTTCCCGTCAGAGCCTTTGAGAAGCTGGCGAAGGACAGCGCCATAATAAACAACTAGAAAAACAAGGAGGGAAAAAATAAGTCATCAAAAAACAAAACCTGTACACTTTAAATGAAAGGTTTTCTGTAATTATCTGATAAATATCCACCACTTCATGCTTTATCTACTATGATTAAATAAAAGAAAACTGTCAACAACATTCAACAACAGCAACATGTTTAAACTTGTCATTTGATACATTGTTCTATAAATACTGATTATAGCCACTTTGACAATAATCTTCAAATTAAAAAGCTAAACTGTTTCTGCCTCCTCCATTGCAGCCTCCACAGTCTTATGTTTTAACTCTCTGTGAGTGGGCACCCTGGGCTCCTTTTATTTCTGAATTAATTCCCATCTGTCATAACTGCAATTTTCCTACATCTTCTGTTATATATGGCATTTCATGTATGAGGCTGTTAAGAGCCTTTTAATTTCATGCTTTAAATTCTATATAACATCTTCAATACAGCTTTACCAAACGGTGTGTTTTTTCGGTATATTACATTATATTGTAAGGATTTATTTGGTGATAATTCTGATAATCATAATTATTTTAGCCCAATATCTACAGACAGAGCTATGGAACAATGGGAAAAAGTCTTAGACAAGATTGTGGAATAGATGTGTTTTGGGGAAATTGCTCCATTACCTTTACATGCTGATGTAGTGCTGCAATCAGACAAGGCTGAGCTCTAAGCTGACACTGAAGTTGATATGCTGATGTAGGGTAGAAATGTCAATGCCAAGATGTTTGAAAGCAACATGTAAGCAGCTCTTGGCTTGATTCTACCTACTTTGGAGGAAAGCGAAAGTTCAATTGACCAACAACTGATGTACTAATGATGTGCATCTCACAATTTAAGCATTTCCATTATCTATGCACTATTTAAGTTTGACCCCTGCCTGTGAAGGGGCAGTGCTAACACCAGCTCCAATACGCTGCCTTTTGGCTTTTTAACTGAATTTATTAATCTCCTGCATAAACAGCAGGAACTTTAACCCACAAGGAAGAACAGATTTACAAGTAACCAGCCGAGGAGTGTTGAATACAGATAGCTTTAGTACTTTCAGAGTGGAGATGCGAGAGCGTTTTTTGCTCTCATGTTCGGGGTCACACAGAGCCTGCTGGCTGGTCATCTTGTCTCCGTCTTTTACTGAGTCCTCCATCCTACACTCGATGTTTGTCTGCCAGTTAATCTATCAGCCCTCAGTCCACTGAAAGAAAAACAGACATATACTGTGGATAGACAATAAAAAAAGGAAGGTCAGGCTAAAGATGAGAACAGAATTCAGTAAAACACTATATTCATATAAGTCATACATTTTGTGACAGCTTATATTACCTCCAGTATGTGCAGTGAATGACCTACTTAAAGGAATAGTTCAACATCTTGTGAAATTAACTTATTCCCTTTCCTGCAGATTAAATATGTAGCTGGAGCCAGGGAGCCTGTTAGCCTAGATTAGCATTAAGTCTGTAAACGGGGGGAAACAACTAGAGCCTGGTTATGTCCAAAGGTAAGCACCTCAAAAGCTTGATTTCTTTTTAGCTTAAATTCTAAGCTAAGATAACCCCACTGCTAGCGGTAGCTGCATATTTTTCTACAAATACGAGAGTGGATATAAATCAATAAATGTATTTCTGTGTTCTATTTGAACTGGAGCGCGGCCTGAATTCGAGATTTCCAACTTGGAAAGTAGAACGAACCTTACCAACCCCGACTTCGAAATCCACGATGGCAGTTCCGTACATCAAGAGTAAAAAAAGCTGCAGTGATATGCTGTTTATTAGTATTTTTGTGTTATTTGTGTCTCATTAAGTCTGTCATAGGTTGTTATCAACCTTTATTTGCTAACAATGGCTAAACTGGCTGTTGCAAACCTCATTAAGTTTTCCGACTTGTTGTACTGGAACGCACTCAATTTGGGAGTGACGTCATTCCTAGCCCTGACTTTCGATGTCTGAGGTCAATGGCTAATTAGAATAATGACATAAAGTCAAATGAGTCATGTCATCTAATGCATACATTTTGTATATTTTGATGTATTCATAGTACACATCATATAAAAGAATGTTAATTTTGATAAAATGTAATGTTTTTTTACAAAAAGTTGGCAGTTGTTAACTTACAATATATGATTAGCTTTGTCATCAGTTTACCAATATTTTCATACATCAATAGTGTACGACATAATGTATCAAAGCATACAATATTAGACGCTTTCAAGGACCTCAGAGTCTCAGTGATTTGCTTTGAGCATAAAAAAAATTGTAATGTTTCAAAAAGATACATTTTAACAATCAGGATCAACTTTTTAGGAGTATAATGGTACTGAGGTGCAAAGTCCTGGTGCAAAGCCAATCCTTAGCCGCTGTACTGGTTACCTGTGTAAACTCCACCGACCAGCGTCTCGTCCTCACAATCCTCTCAGCTCAGTCAACGTCAGGAGCTGCAGGTTGAATCCATATCAGAGAGGAAAATGGTTTCCAGTGACAACTCATTTTTCCTCTGGAAAAGTTGAGAGGGGGGTTGGGGGGGACCTGACATAAGGTAACATAATGAACCAGTTAGAATGTTTTTCGCTTCTTAACTGGAATAACACGCCCTCAGGTTTAGCCTGTTTAATACTCCCTCCCAAGGAGCAGCCAGACTTCAAGGTTTGATCCACTCTTGGCAGACTGGCCCTGGTCTTATCAGAGGAATTAAACCTGCTATAATTAGAGAAAATGGTAGCAAAAATCACTTCTTCAAGACAACCATTGAGGAAGATATAATGAAATACCTAGTGCATCTCCTGGCCGGTTGGACAGGGGTCTCTCTCTTCTTCTTCTTCTTCTTCTTCTTCTTCTTCTTCTTCTGCTCCTCTTTAAGCAGCCATGTGTCTCTGCTGCTACTGAGAGGAGGAAAACCTGCTCTCCCCGAGCTCCTATTCTCCTGTGTGAGGGCAGTGCAGTTTACTTGGAACCGTCAGGACAAAAGGTCTCGCACATTTTAATTCCACACACATGCCAGCCAGTCCAGGAGGGGGACAGGCACAAGAGGACAGGGGGGAGGTAGAGGGGAGACAGATTAGTAACTCCAAACCAGGGCCCTTTGGATTATTTATTATTATTTTATTATTTTTTCTCACAAGGCAAAACATCAGACTCTTGTTGCTTTAAACAGCAATTTCAAAAAAGGGTTGTATGAAATGCAGGTTGGCCTTTTTTCTGGTGATTGCCTTTCATCATGTTCATATCTACTGATAACTCTGATAAATAATTCATATTACATCAGGGCATTTAAACCTAAAATCAACTACACTACACTCATTCTTTAGATTTTCTGGATTACTTTGATAAAAAAAACTATATGCAACAGTGTGCCTCAGTATTAAGAGTGTGCCTGGGTGTAAACATGGGTGAGGGAATGCTGTATTAGTCCAGTGACCGGTGGGAGGTTCGGGCAGCCGCAGGCAGCAGGTCACTCAATCAGCTTTGGCCCCTCACAAATTCCAAAGATTAAGATTAAGAGCCTTTGCATTCCTGCACAGCAACAGCAAAGAAAGGTGTTTGACACTTTCAATTTCTAAAAAAATATTCTTGGCTCTACAATTTGAAGAATGTATTACTTATGGGTTTTTTTTGCACTGTATCTAGTTTCAGGTGCATTAAGACAGGAATGCAGTTTGTTACTTCATCAGGGCGCCTTAGATCATTATTTATTTCATTCTGCATTACAAATTTCCATTACAAATTTGAGGGTGTTCCAAGCATTGGGACACCCTCAAATTTGGCATTGCAGGACCTTGCAGAGGATATGTTTGTGTAAAGAGCGCAGCCTGCTGGTGAAAAAAGGTGCTGCACATAGGTTCATAAGCAACAAGACAATGAGGAAAAACAAGATGCAGTGGATGAATAAGATTAAGGCTTTTTAATACAGAAGAGATTATATAATTTACATTCACAGCTAAAATAGAAAATTAAAAAATTAAAAAATATTGTAATCACTGGTCATAACAGTTACAATATATTATATAACACGGTAAAGGCTAAAACAAAAATAAAAAACTTTTAACTGTAGAATAAACCGTCACCTTTTATCTTATAAAATAGAGAGAACATATTTGGTGAGGGACAGAGTAAACAATTTGATAATAACCTTCAACTTAAAGCAATCTAGACTGATATGTCGATGCACTAAAATGAAGTAGCTGTTTCAAAAGACTTTCAGAAATCATATGGGTGAAATCAAATGCACAGTAACGTTGTGATGGAATAGCCTGTCCATATCCTGTCCCTGTGGGGTCATCTTTTACTTTTTCACTTTTGGAGGACTAAAAAAGAGAGACTGTTCAAACAAGCTTTCTTTTATTTATTTTATTCTTTTATTGCAGATAAGCCCCAGTCTGTCAAGTTAGCAGGTGCTCAACTGGAGAGTGGACTTCCATTTTTTAAGATTAATGATGACCCTTGTGTTTTTGGTACCTTTTACACTGCTCATGCTCTTATCATAGTTATTTTTATTTCCTTAACTTGTTTCTTCAGAGAATGACATATTAAGGCATGGGGTTTCTTTTTTGTTTGCTACTTTTCCTACTGCGTGGCTAAATGTTTGTGTTCGTGGTACAGTGGGTTTTCGAGGCCTTTACACGGAAAAAAGCTGCCTACTGTGACAAAAACTTCACTAAGAGAGCAGTGAGACTTAACCAATAAAGTAAAGCTGCGGGCCAGAAATCCAAAACAATAGACTGAAAGATACTCAAAAGGGTAGGTAACTGTGTACATTAAGGGACAAAAAAAAGTTCAACTGGAGAGACTATTGTTGAATATATGCCAAAAAAATCTTTTTCAGCCTTAGCAGAGCTTGTTAAAAAAGAACATTAATTAGGACTCATGGTTGAAATTATATTGTGAAAAATTGTCTTTAATGTTTACAGATTCAAGGAAAATCAACAAATTTGTAAAAAAGAAAGATGCAAAGAAGGTAGAAATTATGATTAAACAAAATATAGGGAATATAAAAACATATCTAGGCTGATGATACATTTTCATTGAATACTACAGTATATAACAGAGTAAAACACGTACAAACAAGTTATGGTTACACCTTCTAATAGTCCACTGTCCAAACTATAGTGAACTTTCTCAGACAATAAACATTAGTGAGTCAGGTGATTACATGAGTGTCCATGACCTTTAGCAATTGTATGTAATGATGTGATGTAACAAGAAATGTGTGTAAAGTCAGAGAGGTGAGATATCAAGACAAGTCAAATATTGCTGGGGCAACAGTCACAGTAAAGTTTTAACAGGCTAAGATGTAGCCCGTTACAATAACAAAAAAAAGCTTTATGTCCTAAAACAACAGTTCCACACTTTGAAAAATATGTATACATCTAAATGAGATGACTGATCCCACTCTCAGGTCTGCTCCTTAAATTTGAAGGTACTACCAGCAGCTAGGTAGCCAAGCACAAAGCCCGGGATCAGGGGGATGCAGCTAGTCTGCCTCTGTCCAAAGACCAAAATCTGCTTATCACAGCCTCTAAAGATTATTAATTAAAACATAATATCCCATTTGTTTATTCCATAGTCTTTGCTGGTTGCAAGCCCATTTGCCGATATGCTGAATTATACATTTAAGTTATTCATATTTGGCCTCAAAACAAGCAGGTTCGTTCAAATGCAAACTACACAAAAATTGATTTGCACCTGACAAAAAAATCTGTTGTGCTTGTGTCTCCACATCCAACAGATTTGCATTTTCAGGAAAATAGTGCTTGAAGACATAGACTTGCTGTCAAGTATTATTGGTTTGGCCGATCTATTATCATAGACAACTCCTTTTATCTTTCTCAGACAGATTATGCTGCTTTCAATCACTGAATCAGCCCGCAGCAGTCACAGACATACAGTGGGAACCATCTGTCTCATAATTCAGTATGGGGGCTTTTCTCGCAACAAAAACAGTCACCTATTGAGGAAGTCAAATCTGTAACAGTCCAAATTATAGCAGCTATAGTTAAACAAAAATAGAGTATTTCCTTATCCCTTTAAGAATCCTGATCTGATTCACTATCCATGTAATAAAGTTAACACCTGTTACACAACAGGTGTTAACTTGTTAACTAAACTCTAACACACCCTGAATTTAAACCTTAGCTGTCCCAATGGTCCTCATTACAATACTGTTAAAGAAGACTATGATGTATGCGGTATTATCTCACAAACTCTCACTGAAAAACATTAAAGAAGAAAACGTTTTTCAATCACTGCAAAAACATAAACAATATGTCATGTTACTAAGTGATCTGACCACCTCTTAGGCCACGAACACTAGTTGTCTTCTACTAGTAATTTAAACTACACACTGTACATACTTGATTGTACATTTACTGTATACAAAACTGATGTTGAATGTTAAGTTGTGTAACTTTACTTTCATTACCTAACTTAATGGGATTCAAGTATAAATGTGGGACACAAGGTCAAAAGCTAAACGTTCTCCAAATATTTGGCATATTTTGTGCTCACTGCCTCTGACATTGTGCTGAAATGTTTCATATGTGAACATAATCAGAAGTGAAAATCATCAGAAGTGAACGGCATGTTTTGAAGAAGAGCTAAAAATTACCTCTAAGTTTATGCTTTTTTGTGCAGATGTGGATTGATATGATTGTTGTTCATATTAAAACCAAGCTTTAGACAGTGTTTTGACCTTTGAAGTGAAAAAATAAAACTGCAGCTGATGCTTACAGCAAGATATCTGTGTAAAAAAAAAAAAAAAAAAAAGGGTGTACTGCTCGACGACCAAAGAGCGCTCAAACTGTACCATTACCACATTTGGTCCACTATGGATGCAGCACAGTACTTCGGCAAGGAAAGTTCGCCTGCATTACACAGTGGTGCTGCCTTCCTCAAACACCTTAAATAGTGCTCTCATTGCCTGCGTCTTCTTTCTTTATGGCAATGTTGATGTTTGCGTGTCCATTGCCCACCGTGTCGACCTCTACTCCATTTTCTTTGGCCTGATTCCTCAGTGCTAACTTCTTCTGTCTCTTGACAATTTTGATATAGAGGCCTCCCCAGAGCATGTTGGATAGGCAGTAGAGTCCCGTAATCAACCCCAAGAATGTAATTCTGAAAGTAAAGGAACAGGTTAAGTTTGGTGATAACATGTTACACATTGCACCTTCAAAGTATCCATGGTCAAATGACTCTATTCATTGCAGTGGTACAGTTGGTGTGGAATATTAGATGTAATTTAAACTACATTCAAACTTTTAGAGATATTTTAACAAAGATCTTCATCTCAGGTATATTATGGATAGGGTATTCTAGCAATAAAATACGTGATTCAAATGTACCTGAACGAATCAGCATCATAGAATCTGCATGCTCCACGGCCTCCACAATGCTTGGTGCCCCACTTCAAACAGGTTCGGTCAATCAGTGCTCCGAAATATATTGGAGGAGGTATTCCACCTGAAAAAACAAACAGAATCACATTTGCTTACACTTATCAAGAGCCAATTTCACTAATCGTCCCCCCCTCAGTATAAGTATTGTCCTGTAACCTCGATAATACCTTAAGGATGATTATTTTACAAATGTATTTTTTGATTCTTACCCAGAGTTCTCACTATCAGTGTCTGCATACCCAAAGCCAGTGACTTCAGGTCTTGCGGAATCGACCTGGAAGATAAGCCCAAACATTATCACCTCAGACCTTGAAATCAGCATTTTAGGCTTAGAGAAAAAGCAAGAGGCAATATTAAACCACAACGGTGTTACAGAGGCAGTTGACACAAAATCAGTGCAAAAATCAATAAGACACTGCAAGGCATCATTAATAACCAGCCATAAAAGACGTGAGCTGAGCTCTTTTGGCTGACCTGAGCATTACGATGTATCCCGGCGTGCCCCCACAGGCTGAAATGAAAGACCCCAAGGCCGACAAAGCCATGTAGATTTTGAATATGTTATCACAGTTGCTCCTCCTGGGGCACTGGCCCAGCACGGCGGACATGTTCGTTCTGGGAGTTATCATCTCTGCAGCGCAGGTGCAGTTATGAAACATCTAAAGAACCAGAAGACAGAGAGGCGTATAACTACCTTTGACTGTGGGATGTAAGTGGTTTGCTGCAGCACAATATATATGAGTTCAAAACAAGACTTAAAACAATATTGCTATTAACCTTAGCTCTGCAGGAAATGTGACTTATTGTCTTCAACAATTGGCAATTAACCAGAGGTATGATAAAATAAACTTTTCCTGAATTTCTGTTTAATCTTCATCAATTTTCAGCATGAAGTTTAATTGAAATAACGTGTAAGAGGAGCTGTTTTTTGGCTATATTCTCATCTTTAATCTACCAGTCCTATCTTTTTCTATGATGACAAATAAATTGCTGTCTTACCATTTCCTTGCCGGTGCCGGAGGAGGTCTGGCAGCCAGCAAGGCAGGGCGAGGCATACGTCACTCCATTGTAGGCGCATACTGGGTCCCAGTGCTTCACTGAGCAGGAGCAGCCCATGTTGCACTGGGACAACAAGGTCTGTTGGTTGTAGGACAATTGAGAATCCCTGGTGCACACAGACATGAAGAGATTAATGAATAGGGGGATTTTGGTCCAGGGAGGCATAAATTAGTTTCCATGGAGGCATAAATTAGTTTCCATGGAGATCATAAACAGACAAACACATATCAGTTTCAAACTTCGACCTACAGGCCTATTTAGCATGTGTGTTTCTTGTGTTTTTTTATGAGACACTTTGAGGGAAATATATAATAAAAAACAAAACAAACAACATCAGAAAAACAAAGACTGAGTGATGGGAAACTGGTTTGTATGCCACTCACCCTTGATATGACACAGTAAGACCTGCCACCTCTGCCTTGTCGCAGTAGATGAAGATCTGAATGAAAAGCAGACTTAAGGACCCGAGGGAGGCAGCGATCGACACCCTAGCTGCTCCGATGACACCCAGCCTGAAACGCTTCAGTATAAAACCTCCTGTGATGAATCCCAAAGCTACTGCTGGCAGGTTCAGTATACCTGGATGGATGAATCAATTGATCAATGAGTGGATGGATGATCAATACACTTGGAAAACTATAAAATGAAAACGTGCTACTGATCACAATTTTTTGCCATAATATATTACAAACAATGGGTCAAACACACTGGGTAACAAATAAACTCGTTAAAGACTTCAAATATACAGCAAGAGAATGGTGAAATAGTTTCATGGATTGAATATTGAATATTGTTATTCTATGAACTTGAGTTAACCTTAACCAACACCACCTGTCATGTTCCAAATATGTTCATTTAAAATTATTTTAACTATTTGTTATTTAACACTATTAATTACATGAAATGGGTACTTTTTTACTGTTGTACTGTTTTTTTTTCTTCATAAAACTGCTGATGTCATCATCAGTTTGTTCAAGATGGCTTAATTCTTCAACTATTCCGACTTGCAAAAGCTTTACGTTTCAGCCATTGATCCATTACTTTTAGCTAACTTCTTGAGCCAATAATTCAATAATTTTTACTTTTTTAACTATCTATTCAATATTTTTAAATATTTTAACAATTTATTAAATACTCC
Source organism: Anoplopoma fimbria (assembly GCF_027596085.1). Lineage (NCBI taxonomy): Eukaryota > Metazoa > Chordata > Actinopteri > Perciformes > Anoplopomatidae > Anoplopoma > Anoplopoma fimbria. The sequence continues at coordinate 14,272,849 of NC_072471.1, read as the reverse complement.
TAGATATTTTTAAAACTATTTTTGTATTAATTTTACTTAACTGTTTGAACCATTTATCCAATATTTTCATATATTTTATCTATGTATTCATTACCCCTAGCTATCTCTTTTAACCATTTTCCTATTACTTTTAGGTTTTAGCTGATATATCCATTCATTTGCTAACCCACTTGCAACACTCTTCAGGTGTTATGGCTGACCCAATTTTTTACACAATCTTTCTACGTACAGAACAATGCAAAAGTAAAACTGTCAGCTAGCTTTGCTGGTAAACAGTCATAAAAAGCTAATCATAGCTCAGGGTGCTACTTTACAAACACACACAAAATGAGAGCCCACAGTGGGTTACTTAGTGCTTACATTTCAAGTCAACTTTATCACTTGCAATCACACTTCCCTTCAATAACATCATTGTTTCAGTTGCCTTGGGCTACAAGGTGCAGTAAAGACAGAGTGAATGGGGGTCAGTTATGCTCTTTACCTATCAGGAAAATGGCTTTGGAGGCTGACTGGCCAAAGATTTGCTCCATGTACTTTGGCTTGAAGGTGATCATGCCAATGAAGCCGTTGACAGACACCAGGTACGTAAGGATCATCATCGTGAAGATGCTGTTCTTGAAGAGTCTCCTCAGGGACGGAATGAAATCTGGTGAAAAACAAAGAGAATGAAGGATTAAACCAAATAAGTTTTGTTGAGAGGCACAATCGCTTCCTTATTATGCTGCAGTTTATGTCAAAATGTATCAAGTCAAAATTATTGTGTCCTTAAGTCTTTGCATACAAAATAGTATCGTTTTTGAAAATGGCACATCTGTATTTAAAGTTATAATGTTTCTTATTCTTATATTTTACCTATACCTGTTCACAATGCAATTATTAATACACAAATATTTTGTCAGGCATCATTTCTGATGTTATCGTTTTACAAACATTAAAGAACATTACGTACTTGTTTTTGTCCTTTTGTTTTACCTTCAATTTTTGTTGTCTATTTTTTCAAACTCTTCTGTTATTTATTGATTCATTTGTAATATCACTTTCAAATAGTGATGTACTAAAGTAAACGCTGTTATGATATAAGGTTGTAATGAACTATGGCATGGCCCTTAGCTTAGATAACTGTTTACACATGCTTCTCGGTCCTGATGTGTCATTCAACCCTTGCCCAGATTGCATGGTGTGTTATTGCATGTCCAGGATTCAGGGTTACCGATCTGGGCTCTGGTTTGTCTGGTTTGTCTGGTCTTTAAATGGTTAATGATTAAACATCTGTTGGTGTTTTAAATTGTAGAAGTGACATTGTCATGCTGCTCAAAGATAAAGCTGGGGAACAAGAAATAAGAGCGCAGGAATAAGTTATTAAAAAAAAAAAAAAAAAAAGATCTGAGATTGTTTCTGTCAAGTAATATGAGATGATCCGTCCTTATATTGCAGTTTTGTCTGTCAACGTCACCTTAGGTTGGAAAAAACAAATCGCACTGCTTTATAGCATTTTGAACTTCTGCAAAAGCTTGGTTAGTACCTTTCGCCAGCTCCGAGAAGGAAACTGGCTTGTCCTCCAGTTCCTGGTTTTCGTCTGGCAGGAAATTCTCCTGCTCTGCCGTGGTGGCGAGCTCTGTTCCTTTACTCTGGCTCTGCTCTTGCCCCTGCTTGGGCAAAGACTTGGGCAGGAACCAGAAAGGGATACTGGACAGCAGGATCAAAGTGCCAGTCACTAGGAAGCCCAGCCACCAGGCCCCCACCCAGCGGGAGTCCTTATAGTTGATGGTGACACTGTCTGGGAGCAGAAGACGAGCAAAGACTCAGAGTCAGATTATGAAGTGTTGATAGGACTTTAATTGGTTACTCTTAGCTGTTTTGTAATCACTTAATGAAAAACTAGGAGGAAGGGTTTACTGTTTTGCTTAAGGGCACTTTAATGCTAGATTTTGAAGCGAAAGTTATTTGTAATAGGTCTGCACACAGCCAGTTACTCAATATTTATCTTAGAAATCAAGGGAAAGTGACTTAATGGGTTAGAATTACCGAAAGATACAGTCTGGAATGTGTGCTACATTAACACATATTCAACACATCATCTTTTCCCCCTGATGTTATGAAGTCCCATACCTAAATCCACAGATCCAATGTCCACGTAGATCTTGGCAAGGTAGGACCCGAGCATGAACCCAAACATAGGTCCTAAGATTCCCACTGTATGGATGCAGGCTAGGGAATGGAGAAACAGAGAAAGAAAGGTTATGTACTGTAGTACTGTCATATCAATCAAGCTGAGTCTAAATTATACAGGATAGGCACACAGAAAAGCAACAGAGCACCAATAAGGGGACAGAAAGAATAAAGAGAGAGTAATATTTTGTCAAAATGATCCAAGGAGATATAAATTAAAGTAGCTGAGCCCTTAAGAGTGTTAACTAACACAGATGTAGTGTAGTGTAAAATTTCATAAAAACCACAACAAACAGTAGGAGGTAAAAAGTAACCAACCCAAATAGAAAGGAGTGTTCTCTTCTCTGGAGAAGTCATCGAGGTAGGACACACCCAGAGGCATGATGGGAGTCTCCCCAATTCCACGCAGCATGTTTCCCAAGAATACATAGATCCACAAAGACGAGCCAGCGGCCTTTTCACAAGCTGAGCGAGGATAAACAGAATGTGAGATGAAACTGAACATGATATTGACAACCATTTATTCTGCTCCTATGAATTCACTGATTTGGTATCTCATCTGTGTGTTCTGTCTGGTACCTGTCATTGTCTCTAAATCAGGTGTCTCATCTGCCTTGGCCAGGCTGTGGTTAGACATACAGGGCAGGATGCTATGTGTGCTGTTGATACTTGTACTCTGAGACACACTGGTCTCATACTTGTACCTGTAAACAAATTGAGAATAATTACAACGCTGTCTGTTTGAAAAGAAAAGATTCTCTGAAAATTACAGGGCATATAGATATAAATATACTGTTCAATTTAAGTGAAAACGTTTGTGTTTATGCAGCATGCAAACATTCTGTATGTGACAGTGAGATGCACATTCAAGGCTGGATTTCAGTAGGTAACTGCACCAAAAGACCCAGGCTCCCAGGGGCCACAGAATCCTTAAAAGTTACTGTGTGTCTGCTGATTTTTGTGCGTTTAATTTACTGCAAGTCTGTGAGGAATTTGCCCCTATGAAGTATAAGGTCAACTAAGCCGGGTTTTGTTTTATTTCTTAATATTCTGACTGTGTCTTGAAGAGAGGCCAACACTATGAACTTATAAACTAATTTACACACACAATATGTGTCCTGGTAGTCCTTTTTTCTCATAATGCACTAGATAGTCTGCCGTGTGCACAAATATTGAAGGTGACGAGCTAAAGACATAGGTTGGGTGTGAGCCTCATTGCCTGCCAAACAGCACATTTTTGCCCTGACACCCCAAACAGGCTAAATCCCACCATGTGGGATTATTTTTTAATATTATAAACCTCTCGCATATTGTAATCGGAATAACAGTAGTTCTTTGACTCTTCCCATTGTGGTTAAATCAAATGCTAAGATTCCACAGCAGTCCTTCCTCAAAGAACCATATAATGTGATTCTAATTAATGATGTGTATCATTACTGCAGGGCCACAGTGTTACATGTGCAACATTTGAATATCAAGAAGATTATTTAATCCGTGTACTAACAGTCCCTGGAATAAGTGAGGCAGGGCTATGAGGAAAGATCCAGCGGCCATGATCACACATCCGATACCAATCAGCCTGGGACGATGGAGCTTTGCACCGAAGTAGCTCACAAAGGCTATCACCAACAGGTTACCTGGAGAGGGTAAATATTTAAATAACTGAATGAATAATCAACATTTTGGTAAAAACATGCATGTTGACTTTACATGATTAGATCGATACCACTCTCATGTCCGTATGATAATTGTGGAGCTAGAGTCTGCAGGCGGCTACCATAGCTTAGCATAAAGACTGGAAACAAGGGGACTGCAAACATGTTGCAACTTTTTTTCTTCCAAAAAACAATCACACATCTTTTTGTTTTAAAGAAAGCTGCACATACCCATTTCGAAGCTGCCATCTATAACCCCAATGAGAGAGCTGGGGATGTCAAAGCGCCTCTCAATCTGGGTGATGGAGCTCTTCATATAGGCTCCACCAAAGGCTTTGGAAAAGTATACAAATGCCAAAGAGGCCAGGAAGAGCTGGGGAAACACAATGCACACACAACAAGCATGTTTGGTGAAACTGCTCTTCTTTAAAACAAGAACAGTTAGTACACATTTGATTTGATTAGATTAGGTTAAGTGTTTAGTCAGAGTATTTTTAAATGGTGAAACTGAGTAGCCTGTTCTAAAGTGATTACTTTGGTAATAATCTCTGTGAGAGGATTAATCTACTTTTTTGCAGTTCCAGCGATGCAATCAAAGGATTTTAAATGAGGCTTATTGCATTACAAAGCATAAAAGGATGTAATTGCACCTTGCACAGATGTAAAGGGAAAAGGGCGTATGACTGTATTAACACATGATGGATTAGGCTCACACACACACAACACCTAACACACATTCAAAGACCTTCACACCTGCTTGTACCTCTGATTCACTTAGATTTGATTAATTTAAATCTACTCTAATGCAGAAATTCTTGTGTACAGACAAATATAGAGGATATTGCAGTCACCATTTGCAATTTGTCGCTATTTGTCAAATGAAATTGATAAAGATAAAGTTCTGGAGATTTCAATTTTTAGGGAAATCTTAAATCTTTAGGAACTAATTTAAGTCATTTTAAGAATTTCCTTGCTTTAACAGTAAATCCTACTTGTGTGTATCCTTGCCACAAAGATCATTAAAGATTAAGAAGGATTCACATTGCGCTGTAGGTCATAGACTATTATGTGAGTATGTGTAAAGAACAGATAAAGTAAACAAAATTTAATTTCCTCCAGTTCAATAAATCCAATGCAATAAATCTATAAATCAATAAATATTATCAACCAATATTAATTGCTACTGATCTGATAATGTCCCATTTTCTTATATAATCAGTCTGTTTCCAGACAGCATGTTATTAATTGTGCATCCATATTGACAAAGTGAACCTGTATAAAAAGCTCTTAAATCCAATGAATACAGGTCACTGCAACCATGTTTTTCTGCCTAAAAAGCACTTCACTGACTATGAGCCAGACAAAATACTTTTCATGGAGTCAAAGTCTAATTTGGTGTCAAAGTCTTTGATTTTATCTGGTCAAGAAAGAAAATAGGATTTCTTTTCGTTCATGCTTTGCCTTTTACTGCCTCTTCAGGGTCAGCATTTGTCAGACACAGATAATACTGACACACAAATGAAATACAAAGACAAATACATGGTAACTGATAAGGTTAAAGAAAAAGCAGTTTGACAATGACATTTTATAACTCTGGCAATGTCACGGGGGAATTTGTGTTAAAAACCATGGATTTAAATGATTCAGGCCATACGTAAAACAGTGACACTTTGTACAGTGGGGAAAGGGTAAAATTTCACTGACCTTGAGGTTGGAGCAGCAAGCCTCACGTGTTTTTTTGGACTCTACACTCATGATGCTGCTGTGTGCTCAATAGATGCAAGGAAGCAGAAAAACACACCACCAAAGGACCTGCCGAGAGACACAAAGTTAAGGAGCACATCAGAGTTTGAGGCAAACTATGTTAATTTTATCAGATTTAATCAAATAGATTTTCTTGCCAAAAAAATCCAAAATTTTAAAATGAACTGCTTTTCTCACATCAATTACTTATTAAAGAGTTCATTGTCCTCGTGTGAAGCAGTGTATTAAAAATAAATAAAAATTGAGTGCCCAGCCTTTCTAACATACTTGTATATACATCAACATCAGCATGTTACCAAACGTTGTTACCAAATTCCAATTCACTGGTTTACTGATCACAATACAAACAATTTAACAGTGATTTATACTTAAACAGAAGCAAATAGTACAATATTCCTTCAATGCATCTTACAGAAGGCCTTAGTGCAGAATTAGAAGAAGGGAAATAAACAGAAAAGTATTTACCTGAGAGGCAGCAGTGGTCCTATGAGGGATGGGAAGGATGTGGTAAAGCAGCTGAATGCTTGTTGTACCTGGCAGGACTTTGTGCTTAAAGCTAGAGTCTTATCACAAACAGACTATAACATCACCTGTAATCAGTAACCCAGCCACTCGGGTGCACTTGTTGATCATGTCAATAAAAAGCTCTCCAACCCCTCCAGCACTCACACACACGCAGACACGCACGGACAACACAAACCCAAAAAGTGACTGCCCCGGCTGGGTAAGGTCCAGTGGGATGTATGTCTGACCAGCACCGGAAGGTTCAGGGGTTCAGGGAATGCAAACACACACAAACACACACACTCACGGTCTGCGCACACTCACACATCCTACTCTGTGAACATCATAAGCCTTCCAAGTATCCATCCTTTTGTACGCACAACAAACAGCAACAGCGTGAAGCTGCACAAAGCTTATTTTACAAGCCTGCTGTTCTCTGTTAGTTTGCTGTTTTCAAAGACTGAAATGCTTTTCCTCTCCTGGAGAAATTCAGCTTTTGTAGGGCTGGGTGTTTCCTTGGCCTGATCAAAGTCTTCCTGTCCTATTGATAGCCCCTAACAATGGCTTTCTCTCTGTGTCCCAATGGCTGAGTATCACACATCACATCACCTTATCAGTTTTGTTAGATAGAGTATGTAAGACTTTCAATGAATATATACTTATATATTGAAAATTCAAAACATCAAGGAACATTTTTGACATTATAGTTGCAGCAGAAATGTCACTCAATCAGATATCAGTAATGACATTTAGAATTTACAGTTTAACTTACAGTTAAATCGTAAAGGGCAAGTTCATCTAAACTACAAAAGCACAGGGTCTTTTCTTTGGTTGAAATTGTTATGAAAAGAATAATGGGATTATTTAGAGAAACAATGATGATCATTCTGTAAAGAGATGTCGCTGTGTTTTTTGTTGTTGTATTTTTCAATGCAGTTTCAAGTACATTTCCTTTAACTTCATTTTACTGGTGTTAAGACAGAAATATGTTAAGACACAGATAGAGTGTCTCAAAAACCTGGGCAAATCCAACTTATCTGCATGGCTTGATACCACTATTGAGACGCTATTTTTTTGTGATTTAAGTGAAACAACCCTTTATTTTCTGGAAAACTCCTTTTTGGCAGAAATGGGAGTGATCGAGGCCAGATCTGTCTGGCTGACAATAGGTACTTAGGTTAAGAAGTAGATATAAGTTGGGTTTATTTCTGCACCGAAAGAAGATACATACTACAAACTTTGGCAAGTAGACAATGTTTTAGTTTATTTGATCTAAAGCAGATTAAGCAATTGCCCTAAACAAAGAAATAAAGTGAGGGATATACATTTATAAGCAATTCAATTTGAATACATTAGATTTTGTTGTGAAAATGTAATAAAGGAAACGTGATGAAAAAGCTTATTCTTGGCTCCGGTCTGTGCAGCCAAGACTTTTCAGCTCATGTTACAGCCTTTGCACTCACAGCTGGTGATGTGCTTGTAGGTGTAGTCCAGGGTCTTGCGTTCGAGGCACTGCAGGGTCACTTGTCTCTTCTCTGAGCTCTGAGCCTTACAGCAATTGCTCTTCTGCGTCACCTGCAGGTCACCGTGTAACACGACCCTGTTGCAGTGAGCCGAGGCACCAAGGTGGGGAGGGGAGAGTGGGAGGGGAAGGAAAGAAGATGGAGGGCAGAGAGGCATCGACAAAGACAGAGGGAGGGAGAAAGATGTGTTATTTTATCCTTAACCAGATATAAAAGTCAGGAAAGTCTCTAAAATCCACACAGGACTGAAGTAAAAGTACTAAGAAAAAAACTCAAAATGTGTGTCAATACTATTGGTAGCGATTAGTGAGAGGAGTATTTCTTCTCACCTGGGCGGAGACAGACATTGGCCCTGACACACAGGCATCTGAACGACGGTGGTACAGTTGTCTAATGTAACGTTGATAGCGGTCATCTTCGGATAACAGCTCTGGTTACCTGAAGTCAGAGAAAATGAATACGGGAGGCAGTTTGATGATTGGAAGCAAAGCATCTACATAATGTGAAGACATTTTCCTTTTGATCAAGAATTTAATTCAAGAAAGCCCCACATTATTTTCATTTCCAATGGTTAAGTTGCTGAAACTAAATTGTCATACTTCTCCAAACTAAGAGCAAACCTTTTGCACTCCAGTAGGACGACAGGTGCGTAGGAGAATACCTTAAGTAGACAATATAGAACAAAAACTCCCGCACACTGGCTTCTTCACTTGCATATCAGGTTATTTTAAAATAACCTGATGAAGGTCTATGCACCGAAACGTCGTGACTAAAATACATTTATATGCAAGTGAAGAAGCCAGTGTGCGGGAGTTTTTATACTTCTACAAACTGAAATTGTAAATCAGTTTTTTATTGATTTGACTTAACTTACATGAAAAGCAGCAGTGTTGGTCGTCCCAAATTCTGTCCTCCTGGTGAATACAGCAAAAGACCTCAAGGTTATATGTGTGTTGTTCTAGTTATTCTTTAACACTAAAATATGTCTTGGCTCCATTGTTTCAGCTTTTTAAGTGAATGGAAAAATTCCTTTACACTCGCATTGCCATCTCCTAACCTTTTTTTATTCCAAAATGGACCCCTGTAGGAATGAACACTCTTTCTACATGCAATGAATATAAATATTGTTTTACTTCATAACAAAACAATGCTTTAGTGGGAATTGTCGTAATACATGAGTTATTACTGTAGAATAAGGCAGAGCGGGGGGTGTGCAGTACCTCGGGACACATGTCACTGGGACAGACTCTAGTCTCAGTCTGAATACCCTCTTTGCTGCAATTGAATGAAGTGCAGGGATGGGCGGCATCCATCCATCTGTCTCCTACCTACACACACAAAGATTGATATCACAACAAGAAAATATACAGTACAATGCTTCATTTCATTTCATTTATCTATAAAGCGTGTTCCCTTTAAGGGTCTGATGTAGACTGTTATTAGATGAGACACAACGTACCTGGTATGTTTGTTCATGATAAATGCATGTCTTCTCAACTGAAAAATTAGGTAATAATGTGTGATTAGTTTTAGTAATCATGTGTAATCATGTGGGGAAAGGAATGTCTTTGATAGAAGAATACTACTAGAATACTAGAAAACATTTTTTAAAAATATTACAACGTGCAGTTACTTACCACAAATCGCTTTACAGCAAGGGCTGTTTACCAGTATAGACTTGGAGCTACAGATCGGAGCTGGCTCAGGTTTAAGAACACACTCCTCTGTGCGAGTCTGGTTGTTACATGTACACAGGTAACAGCCGGACCTCCACATCTCACCAGGCTGAAAGACAGAAATACTTTTAAAATCTAGAATCCAATCTTGCATCAGGGATATTACAATTTTTTCACAATGATGAGACAAAGTTACTCACCAGTTTGGGCTCACCGATCGGTCCTTTACAATCTAATGGACGAGACACAAACACATTACAAATACATTAACACTAGTAATGGCAACACATAGGTGTGAGTTTCAGCCTTTTTAGGCCATGTTACTCACAGGAACATTCCGACACACAGATGTTTGAGTGGTTTCCTGCCTTGATGAGGCCGCTGGGACAAAAACAGCCTTCTCTGTTGCGGTCCAGGGAGCCTCCTTGATAAAGCATTCTGTAAAACCAAACAAGAAGAGAAACAGAAACTTTGGAAATCTTGACAGGGGAATCATTTTCTATTTAATAAACTGAGAAATAAATGTAACAAGTTATTAAAATTTGTACAAACCCTCCATAGCAGAAGTCATCTAGCTTGTCACGACATTCGCTGTAAACCAATCCATCTGCACAAGTCACATCTGAAACATAAACAAGGACAATTAATTGATAATGTAAGTTTCGGTTTAAAGAGGAATTTATCATTTGTATTTTTTATTCAAAACATCATTATCAGTCAGGCCAAAAAGACATAAAAAACTTAAGTCCCTAGTCTGACTGGCTTTGCTTTACAGAGAATAAGAAAAAATTATAAAAGATACATACTGCAGCTTCCATCAGTCAGTGCTCTCCAGTCAACACAGACACCATTAATCCTGCATTCCGTAGCAGCTTGCTCTAGTGAAGAGCAAGGACCACTCCTGCATGAATCAAACTCACAGTTCTTCTTTTTAAGTTTCAAATTCACGTACTTGCTGCAATTTGAAAAGACTCTGTGGAAACAAAGACAGTTGACTGTATTAGTATGAGTTTGCTAGGGTGGTACTAGCTAAACACTATGTCACTTCTAGGTGGCTGCTTGGATGTTGTTAATGTGTTACAGGTAACTGCTAGGGCATAAGCAGCTAGGGTGTATGGGGTTACTCTGGGTGGCTGCCACTAAGTGTCTGCATTAGTCACAAGGTAGGTAAAGCCAAAGCATTGTACCTTGCATTTATGAAATAAATTGTAAACAAACACAGTAATTCCCAGTTTTCCCAACAATGCCCAGAGGAGGTGTGTGTGTGTGTGTGTGTTAGTGAGTGGAGCTTACTGGTGGTCTAGCAGCTCACATAGACGGCTCGCAGGGCAAGGCTTGGAAGTGGTTGTGGAAGGGGGTTCTGTGGTGGATGTGTAACAAAGTATGTCCCTCGGTGCAGAAGCACAGGAAGGTTTATCTGGATCTTCATACACCCAGTCATAAGCTGTCTTATCACAACAGCTGTCTTCCTCCATCTGCCCTCCTTTACGGATACATGATCCAACACCACATACACCTGGAGAGGAGACGGAGAGGTGCAATTTGATGTATAATATACACATATACATTTCAATTGATATAAACACTCTACGTGCAGTTTTCAGCCAGTACATTACATTAAATAAATCTAAAAAAAGAGAAAAGTGGCTGGTGAAAAAAGGAGGTGTAAAATGTGAGCAAGCAAATTGAATCACAATCTTCTTTATGTTTCTTTCCGCCTGGGCTAGTGATCAGAAAGTGTTTAATGCAGCGTTAAGCTAAACATACTGTTGTTAGCCTACAAGCCAATTTAGAAACATGTTGGCTATTGTTGTAAGTTGATAGACTTACACACAAACAACCACAGTTAAAATAGTTATACCACATGAACTTAACCACACCAGTGGACCATTTAGCTCCATTACCCACCACATTGTCCCTGGGTGTTGTTGAGGAAGTGCTCCATGGCCAGACTGACCACCAGGGTATAGGACGGACTTAGGGAGACATAAGAGCGGATCTCTGGGAGGTAGATCGCCACTGTGTACATTGTGGTCTCAAACCTAAACCCATGCTCCTCATATGGCGGCTCTATGGTCACATTGTTCAGAATGGCCTAGGGCAGATTAGATCAGTATCAAACCAACTCTCTTAGTCTTCAATAGAGCATGGTATCTTTATACATACAGTAAAACATCCTATATCACAGAAAATGATTATTAGCATCCTTGTAGCCAAATAGCCAATATATTGTATAGGGGTCATGGCATACTATAAATAAATAGAGTTGTATTGTATCCTACCTGTACTTCAAACACATCTGAAAGGATACTGAGTGTGGCTATATTGTTCTGATATTTCAAGATGATGCTTTTAACACAGGAGCCTGGGAGGCCTGCTATACAGTCTACGTTTTCCACAGCAATGGTCAGATCATGACGTGGTGACCGCTCCTCCACCAGGATGTAGGTGCATTCGTCCAGGAAGTCAAAGTTTACACCTTGAAAAGAGATGTAGTGGGGGTCCCCATATAGCTCACAGCGACCTAGGGAGGATAAGAGGGGATTTTAACAGATAGGGACACAAAACACAAATGTATTTGGAAATAAAAAAAGATTTAGCCACACTAGGAATTGCTTTGTTGGTCAGTCAATGCACCACTATGATCCTGACTATATCTTAACAACTATTGGTGGAATTGCTATGAAATTTACTACATACATTCACCATTCCCACAGGACTGATTAATAACCTTGGTGATCCCTTAACTTTTCCTTTAGTACCATCACCTGGTCAGTGTTTATATTTGTCCAATACTTAACATCATTACCAAATACCTGCAAAACATTCCCATAAGCCTTAACTGTATTTCTTGTTTGGTGCTGATAAGCAAAATTTAGCACTCTAAACAAAGATGGTGACCATATTTAACTTTACCTGCAAAATGTCAGCATCTTAACTTTGTCATTTTGAGCATGTTAGCATGCTGAGGTTTGCATATGGGTCAAGGCACCAATGTCCTTAAGTTAATCCTCACAGAGCGTGGCGTTATAAGGATAGATACGTGTAGTAAATTTGGAGAAAGATTACTTGATGCTGTTCTAAAGAGCAGCACTTTATACTCTAAAATAAAATACCATGCCTAATCACACACAATAAACAATCAGAAATAGAAATGTGGAGGGAAATATTAAACACAAAAGAAAGAAAAAAGGATAAATGAGACAGACAGGGATACACTTACAGTCACACTTCCATGTTTCACAGCATCCATCCGAGACTTTTGTGTACTGGTCTCTGGGGCAGTTGGGAATTGTAGACTCCGGACAAACCACTGAATTCAACTCTATCTTCCCACCTGCACAGGTCTTATGGAAGCAGTCCTCTGTCCACATCTCCCCGCAACCCCAGCGTTTTCTCCTCTTCAGGTCTATACACTCACACACTGGTGCATTGATAAACACAAACAGTTGAAGACAGTGAACAAAGCAAGTACTAAAACATATTTTAGGTTTATTTAAAGAACTGATTGTTAGGATAACTGAGAAAACAGAATAATGTGCAGAACAATTACATGGCACGCACCCTTGGTTGAGCTTGAAATCTCAGTGGTATTTGTTGTTGGTGGCATCGTCGTGAATTCAGACGTTGTTGCTTCTAAGACTCTGGCATTGGTTTGAGTGGTTGAATTTGTGTAAAGGTTAGATGTGACGACTACTGCAGTTGTACCAGAGGATTCAGTTGATGTAGCATGGGTTGATTGAAGTGTTGTTGCTGTTGGCTGACTATGCGTTGTTGTTGGTTGTGTTGAGAAGGTTTCTGTTGGCGTAACTGTGGGTTTTGATTCTGTTGTCCATGTTGTTGAATTGCTGGTGAATAAAGTAGTAGTGGTTAGCACTGTGCTAGTAGGTTCAAATGTAGGTAACTCTGTTTCGGTCGTCTGTACTGTGGTTGATGCAGTGTTATTAGTTATCATTGTAAGCTGGGTTGAGGCAGCAGTTGTCATTGAAGGACTTGTGCTCATTCCAGTTGTGTTGGGTGAGCTAGTAGTGACTTGAGTTGCGTTAGTCATTTCTGTAGGGGGTACTGAGGATACAGTTGTGGTTGTAGTTGTTGGTGAATAGTTGGTGGAGAGCACAGTTGACCAATTTTCAGTAGTAGTTGAGACATTGGTAATGGTCGTCATTGGTGAAGAGGTGGTGGGTGGCTTAGTTGACCATGTTTCAGCCGTAGTTAAGGAAGTTGTAGTTGTTGGTGGAGAGGTGGTGGAGAGCACAGTTGACCAATTTTCAGTAGTAGTTGAGACATTGTTAATGGTCGTCATTGGTGAAGAGGTGGTGGGTGGTTTAGTTGACCATGTTTCAGCCGTAGTTAAGGAAGTTGTAGTTGTTGGTGGAGAGGTGGTGGAGAGCACAGTTGACCAATTTTCAGTAGTAGTTGAGACATTGTTAATGGTCGTCATTGGTGAAGAGGTGGTGGGTGGTTTAGTTGACCATGTTTCAGCCGTAGTTAAGGAAGTTGTAGTTGTTGGTGGAGAGGTGGTGGAGAGCACAGTTGACCAATTTTCAGTAGTAGTTGAGACATTGTTAATGGTTGTCATTGGTGAAGAGGTGGTGGGTGGTTTAGTTGACCATGTTTCAGCCGTAGTTGAGGAAGTTGTAGTTGTTGGTGGAGAGGTGGTGGAGAGCACAGTTGACCAATTTTCAGTAGTAGTTGATACATTGGTAATGGTTGTCATTGGTGAAGAGGTGGTGGGTGGCTTAGTTGACCATGTTTCAGCCGTAGTTGAGGAAGTTGTAGTTGTTGGTGTAGAGGTGGTGGAAAGCACAGTTGACCAATTTTCAGTAGTAGTTGAGACATTGGTAATGGTTGTCATTGGTGAAGAGGTGGTGGGTGGCTTAGTTGACCATGTTTCAGCCGTAGTTGAGGAAGTTGTAGTTGTTGGTGTAGAGGTGGTGGATGATGTAGGATTGGTGGCAGGTGTGGTGGTGGATGGAGGAAAGGGAGGTGCTGTTGGAGTAGAGGTGAAATTGAGGTTTGGTGCTTTGAAAACAGGTTTTGATAAGTCACATATGCCACAAAAACAATTTCATGGTTTTCTTTTGCTGGTAACAGACACATGAAATAGTAAATACAATGGTGTGTAAATAAAAGTTATACTTACGGCAGTTTATTGTTCCATTTTCACAGCGGCTGGAATGAATAATATAAGAGAGTGAGAAATATCCAGTTGTCAATGTAGTGAATTTACCCTGGTCATTTACATAATTAAACAAAGTGTATTTATTAAGAATGGCCCAACTTACCACTCAATGGACTGTATCATTACCACTGCCCGAGGTTGAATGATAGTGTCATTAAAATAACAGGTGCAGTTTCTCAATTTAGTGCATTCACCAGTATTTTCATCATAGTATGGCTCCTCCTTTGAACATCTGGGGTAGCAGCCTTTTCCAATAACAAACAGAATGTTTATTTAGGGTGCAATCTAAATTGTCTGCATTGACTAGAAAAGAACTCTTGAATTGATTTAAATTGTGAGGACAATACTGCCAGAATTAGACACAAACTAAATAACATTAGGAATTCTTTTTCAATTTTCATTTTAGTAAATTCAACACATTATTAAGATTTAACTTTAGCTGTTACATTTGGATACAACTGAAGAAGTCTGATTACCTTCCAGCTTGTGAGTGATGTAGTTGTCTTTGCTGCAGCTTAGCATCTCACCGCAGGCTTCATAGTGCCAGCTACACTGCCCCAGCTCGTTGTAGTAGTCACAGTAGACCGCTGAGTTTTAAATTATCGCAGGTAAAATTGTTAGAGACATAAAGAGTTATAGCTTACGTCTTGCAAGCATCAAATAATATTTGACACACTTTTTGGATTGTTGGCTATATCGTTTGATTACTTTATTTATGTGTATCAGTCCTGAGCATATTCACTAAGAAATATTTGAATATTGATAAAACATTATATAAATCACCTAGCCAAATTCCTTGTATGTGCAACGTACTTGGCAATAAACAGCTTCTGATTCTGATGAGTTTGAGCCATGTGAAATACTAAGCCATGAAATAACAGTTGGAATTTACATTTAAATTGTCTGCAATACTTAATGTGTCCTATTATTCTACTCTCGCAAGAAAGTAAACCTAAACAAAAAATAATGCATCTTTAGCACATTTTAGCATAGCCCAATAGGAAAGTGAGTTTGAGAACTGACTAGTGCTTATGTAATCTATGTTCTTTTTATAAGTTTAAGTAAGAAGTTGTTCTGAAGAAAAGGTGGACATCTGAGAAAAGGTGGACTTCAGATTTAAGTTCAAATTAATGATAGTGAGGGAAAAAAGGGTCTTAACTTACGACACAAATCAGGTGTCCTCCATTTTACACACACATCCTGGTCGCTGCAAGCCTCTGCGTAGGCTGCCACAGCTGTGCAGAAGCCAAGGAACTTCCCTTCAAACTCACAGGAGCAGGACTCCTGTACACAGGCGTGGTAGTAGGGATCTGGATCCACCTGGGGAGTTTTTATTGACACAGTTAAGGGCTTTCTCTCCTGTGCAGGTCTTTTACTGAAAATAGTTAAATGGTTTTATATTGCAACGTATAAAGAAATCATAAATCTCTAACAAATAAATGCATTCACAGGAGTCTAACCCCTGACCCTGGTTTTTGTGGCATGCTGAATATGTAACATGCATACTTTTAAGTGGCATTCATTGAATGTGTCTCCTGTAATGATCATACAGCGCCGCTGGGCCCAGGCTGAGCAGTAGGAGTTGCGTTCACATGGAAATATCTCAGTGGTCACATCAGAGCATGGAGGTGTGGTGGCTTTCCAGCTGTTGCCAAATGCCATGGGATTGGACACCACTAAAAACAGATTTTGGTGTTATTTTGACCACCATGACAAAAGTAAAGGTATTTTATCAAACAGAGAGAAAATCAATTAACCTGCTGAGCCACTTATCAGTAGGTCATTCATCTCATTGGAGTCAAAATTTCCACAGAGGCCGCAAACTTGGTTCTGTAGGAGAGATGGTTAATAAGTCAATGTAAAATGTATTTAAGGTTCAGAAAGTACACTAAAGATGTAAGCAACTGCAGCTTAAAAAAAAATGGAAGTGTCTATTTTGATATTTTCAAAGTCAGAAATGTTCAAATTCCAATACATAGGGGTTTTGATATAAATCTGAGTTGACTTGAGCTGGTTGAATAAGTAGATCAGTACAAAGTTGAGAAATAAAGCAAGAACACATATAGTAATTGTACAAAATGCTGATTTCAAATTTGAATTCTAGCCTTATGTTTAGAAGTGTCTCCTATTTTTATATTTAGTCTGAGGATCTAAGTGACAAGTGATAAATTACAGGTTTTAAAAATCACTCACCCTCCAGTTTGCTTGCAGCTCTATGGTGATCCGGGTGTGTTTGTCCCAGATGAGAGTTATTCCTTTGCTTGGCACTGAGATTACGATGTAGAGTCCCAAAGTGTGTGTGGAGTAAAGTGAATCTACCTGCGGAGTCCAGCCTTTATGGAGGCGTCTGGTCACCTTCATGTCGCTCAGTGTCAGGGTGACTTCCTCCTTTTAGGTGAACACAAGTACAACTCATGGTATAAGAATAGTTTTGAATGTTGATGAACAAGTTACTAGACTTTTACTGATTGACAACCATTTATGTGTATAATTCAGTCGGATAAACAGCTATCCACCTGAAGGTCGAGGATGATGGAGCGAGAGCAGGTGAGCGCCTCATCACAGCAGGGGACGCTCTCCACTCTGACAGAAAAGGAGCCGTTTCTATTTCCACAGTCATCCTAAAGCAAGAAGAGTTAAAAAGTTAGCAAAATATGGCAAACAATAGTCTAAACTTTTGAAAAATGCCCTTTAGTATTTAGATGATGTCATTTATCCTTTGGAGATGCATTGGAGGCCTACAATGCTTGAGCAAAGAAACATGTGAGCAGTGGACTTCATTCCTCTTTCTTGATTGGTCTCACCTCTACAAGTGTGTACTGACATTGTCCACCAAAGCGGTACCATTTGGAGTCAAAGGTCTGGAAGTGTCCGTTTCCGTAAACTTGACACTGCTTAGGGCAAGGCTCGTCTTTGCAGTGCCACTGACCCTGACCACAGATACTGGAACATAAAGTGATGTAAACCTTTTAGTCAGCCTCTTCATCAAGGCTTTATTGGCTTTTGGCTAGATAAGCCCTTTAGAACGAACAAGAAGCAGTAAAATTGCAGGTGTTACCATGTTTTACAGTTGGTTTTGACGTGCTGTCCTGCACTGAATACTTTGCCACTGTACACACAGGTGCAGTTGTCCAGAGAAACACAGTTTCCATTATGGTCCTCATACTGGTCATGTGGGCAGTAACAGCCACTCTCACAGGTCATATTGGCACCCTTAAAATCATGCAAAAATAAAATCTTTTAATATTAGGAAATGTTTTAGACATCACAATAAAAGAAACCTATATTTGGACAAAGGGGAAATGCAAGGGATATAATTAATTGACAGGAAGGCTATGTAAAAATAAAAACGACAGATTTCTCTAGCAGCTCCTTTAAATTATTGTACAAGAAAATCACATTTCCTCAAGAAATATGTATCCCTAATGTTAATGATAATAAACAGCCATATTATGCATCAACTTTAAATAAGCATGCCATGTATGTAAAAACATATAATCAGTTGACCTACCGTTGGTTTGCTAATGTAGTCACAGGTCTTCTGAGCTGTGTTAACTGGGTTCTCGGAGCAATGAACACAAACCTTCCCATTTCTGCACCCTGTGTTAATTATATTTCAGTCAGTTTGATACATTGTCAAGTTTTACTTTTCTTTTCTTTCCTTTTTTGACACTTTTTTATTGCTAAAATTCTGGGTGAATTTTCGCTTTTAACAAATGAATGAAGTTGAAATAATGGAACAAAGATAACAAAGGATTAGTATGATGATGATATGATTATGTTAGAAGAATATGTATTTACCACAATCCTTAGAACAGTGCAGCTCTCCATTCTCGCAGATGCTGCAATAGACACAATATTTGTTTTAAGATATAGCATCATTTTGCTTAAGTATTGCTGAACAACACACTTAAGCGATACTTATTTCGCTTAAGTATGTGTACATCAAAGGTGAAGACGACACAACTGAGCACACTATAACAGCATTGGGAAGACTTGTTGAGGGCAGACAGTGGATAATAGTGTAAGCATTTTGAATGGCTTTAAATACTCAGATGATCAGCTCACCACTGTCGTCCGTCGATAACGACAGACCCCGGGGCTGTTGTACCGCCATGATATTGACAAACACACGCTGACTTTGGGGTACAGATTTGTCCTTGGTTCAGGTGAGTTCCGTCCGGACAGCCACAGCCCTCCACAGGATCGTCGTCCAGCCAACAGCGAAGGTCAGGGCCAGACAGAGAACGGCAGGTGTGGTTGCAGGCTTGCGTGTTGTAGGAGAATTCTTGGTTCTTCTGACATTTCGGAGCTGGGACACAACATTAAATGTACCATTGATTTTCTATACTACATGTACTAAAATGTGACATTTTCCTAAACATAAATTTACACTCTTGGCGGTTGTAACACAGGAGTGATTCAGAGTAAAGCTTTTACATCTACTGATATAAACACATGTTGTCTGAAAGGTTTTTAATTATCCTTTTATCTTTATTAGAAAAGTGAAAAAACAACAATCTCATAAACAACAGAATTAATTTGATTTAGGCTTTTTGGACCAGTTGTTATGTTCAACAATACTTAGTGGCTGTTAACAAAAAGTAGGAGGATGCAGACAGAATAAGTTATATATTTATCAAACTAAACTCACTGCAGTTTGTGGCTTTCCTCCAGTCACCGATTGCAACACCCAGACTGGCGCAGGCTTTGGCATAGCTGCCAAGTGCAACACAGAAGCACTGCTGCAGACTGCTGCCACAGTTACATGTTCTTTGGATGCAAGCCTGGAAATAAAAAAAATCAGTTTAATTCTAACATAATTCAGTCGTGGATATGTTAATTGCTGAAAGCACCATAACTTATTAAGGATTGATATTGGGGCAAAAGTCTTGTTACCGTGTGGTAGTGATCAGTTGGGATATGACCGTGACACTTAGCAAATATCCCCGTTGGGTCGTTCAACACAGAGCACTTTCCTTCAGCATATATCTCTGCAAAAATAAATATTGAAATCATTAGGTATGTTTGCTTTTCCTTATAGGTTGAGTATATGATCATATTACAGCTAGTGAGCAAATTCAAGTGATTTTATATAAAAATTGTATAATTTTATGTCTTTTTCTTTTAATAACTTCTCATCCGTGATAGGCAGACGAATAAATTATTGAGTATGGATTTATACACACTAGTGCAGTCTCTGTTCAAAAACGTGCCTACTCAGAACAGGCCTATTGCTGGGACCTCGGTATATCTTGAGAACCATCCATCAAAAAACCTTCACACTCGACACTGTGCTTCCTTGTCCGGGGTAAAAATACACCAGCTATGACATAGTTTAATCCACTAGCAAGGCTACAGTATACACTACACACTGTGTACATAATGAACTAATAATAAATATGTGTCGTAGATCTCAAGAGCTCACACTCAACACTGGACTTTCTGCAGTCCTCAGCAATATACAAGTGTTAAGTCGTTCAGATGAGCGGTTCTCGAGAAAATTGAAGGACATATAGACAGAAACTATTTCCGACATTTTTGAAGCACATTTATATTATTGATTGGTACCATTGTCAGTGTTGATGCAGGTCTTGGGTATGTTCACTTCACAATCACCCACACTCCAGGACTGAGTGAATGGTTGAGCTGAGTTCTCGATGATCCCGCTGCTGGTGGTGAAGTCATCTGTGGTGTCATTGTTGCTGTTGCCACAAAGACCTGAAAGACATAATGGCTATGAGAACAAATCAAATGATATCATGCCACAGAGAATATATTGTATTTGTTTTTGTTTAATTTTGGCCTTGAGAGCTAATAAAAAAAAAGTCATAATGAAAGTGAATCCCAAAGTGAATATATTTTAGCTTGTTTGTAGACTTCTTTACCTGAGATCATGCCAGTGTCGTTTCTGGGTGGGGTGATGTACAGCTGGATTTCAGGATACAACTGGACTTGGAAATTCATACCAAAGGATGTGTGGACCTGGACGAACATGGAGGACCGCCAAAAAACCAGAGCATGATCTGACAGGAGACAGAATTTGGTTTTTGAATGGTTGGGTGGGTGGGTAAATAAGCCATTATGGATGGATTACTAGGCTACTACACATATCACACATTCAATTTAAGGTCCAGTCAATTTTTGCCATTGATAACAATAACAACAATTATTTTTTTACCAGACTGATGAAGTTCAGTGATCTCCTCTCCTCTGAATTTAACCATGTTCTGTAAGAATATATACGTTTCCTGCAAATCCAAAAAAGAAGGGTATTTATATTCCATGACTGCACATTACTGGTGCTTTACATGTGTTTGATAGATTATATTATTTTAAATTCAACCCTCAAAGACTGCTTGTACCTGAAAAAGCTGAAGAATAACTGTTGTCAGAGAGGGTGCCTTTTCAGAAAACACTATTACTATTGTCCAGTTGAGACCCTTAAAAATAAAAGAGCAGTTAGTATCATATAGAGACTACATGGGTTAATGGTACATGTTGGGGCAAGTCGGAAAAATTCACCTGTGAAGCCACATATGTACATTTGCCAGGGATGGCATATTGTTTGCCATCGAATGTTGTCACAAACTGGCCTTCGATGAGACATCTGGGAGGGCAGAGGTTCTCTGAGCATAGCCATTTCCCACTGTCACACAAACTGTGTGGAGATAAAACCTCAATTAAAAGAACTTGAGAATAGTTTGTTTTATTGATCCAGAATAGAAGTATCAAAACTTTTCCTGCTAGGGACCCTGTTGTGATTCTGAAATAAAGTTTGAATTGTATTACCATGACTGACACTTGGTGCTTCGTACGTCTCCGGTTGAATAGCTCTTGCCAGCAAACACACAAGAGCAGCTGGACACGCTGACACAGTGATAGCCATCCGCGCGATCATTAAGCACTTCACCTACAATGCAAATACGTATACCTTTTATAATTAGGCTCATGGAGGCTAAACAAGTAATGAAACAACAAATGAAGAGCTACATCATAAAGTCAGATAATGCTGTCTCACCCTCCGAACAGACACAGGAGCTGGTGAGTTCCTGGTTGGAGGATATGGGGTTCGGGTTGGAGCAGCAGGGAACAAAGGCCGGACCCTGTTCTACATAAACCAGGTCTCCTGGACAACCCGGTTCCACTGCATTGACCCACAGAAACAAGGCAATCACATCAAGTGTCCATCAAATGATTGTCCTAACATGCCAAATATTTTTTTAAATCTAGTTTTAAAGAGCACCTACCACATTTGGTTATAGTTCTCCACACGTGCCAGGCATAGCTTCTGTCTCCACACTGTTGTACAACTTCTTTGAAGAAAGCACAGCCGATGTATTTGCTTGTTTCATGGTTGTAAATGTTCTCTTCACAGAGTTGGATATAGTGAGGCGTCCTGGCTTGCAGACAATCCAAAGTGTAGGAAAAGAACTCTCTGCATACCTACAAATGTCATCAGAGAAAACCCCTGAACATCTGAAACTAGGACATATTGTATGGAGTGAGTGTACTTGTGAGTGCTTTTTGAGTCTTTGTCCTAAAAATTTAAATCTCCACCACTGATGTAGAATATAACAGAGTAGAAGAGAATGAAGACTCTTTGATTCTGCTGCTGTGCTCATTGATATTGGTAAATGCTGACAATATGGGAACTGATCTTAATATTATTATTTTTATTCAGTGGGTTTTTATTTTCCACCTTATGTTAAGCATTATATGTATTCTATTTCATCCTATTTTTTATTTTCATCCTATTTGATATAGTGTGTTTTATTGCCATCTTACTTTCCATTAATTATGGCAGGGTGTATTTCCTTTTATTGTAAAGCACTTTGTGCTGCCTTTCTTGTGTGAAAGGTGAAATACAAAAGAAGTGTATAAATATTGTTATTGGTATTATCATTATCATCATTATTGTTGTTAATAAATGTAGGTGTGTTTACCTTAATTTTATCTTAGCACAGCTGAATGAATTGCTTCCCAAAGGAGTAAATTAACAAAAAAAAAAAAATTAGCAGCATGACATTTATGACTCAATATTTAAAACTGCCATTAAATCCTATAAAGTCACCACTTTATAACAAAAAACTTGGTAGCTTCAATTAATTCAAGCCCTTTTTCAATGAGATCAATGAGTGAAAAAAAACCCAAAGAAAGTACATAGAGCAGAGCAGTACCAATAGCAGACTGGTATCTAGTATCATCACAGCATTAACTCGTTTGTGTTTGAAATCCGAACAGTCAATCATTATAATTGTTAACTCACTGGATTTATAGCGGAGACAGGATCTCGGGTTTGACATGTGTCCTCAGCAAGCACGCTCTCTGTGATCAACTGCTGCTTGTTGCCTGATGTCATGAAAATTGTGCATTCTTAGAGCGAACTGTACGTAAATGAATGTCAAAGTATAGGCTATTACAACGACAAATAGCCAACACTATAATTGCTTCTGCTACTAAAATCACTGCTGTAAATTTTACTACTGCTTTATTACAACACAATCGAACCATAATTCCAGTCATCTAACCATCATACCTGGGGCGTTGTGTTTTCCACACAGTCCAGACATCTCGGTGCTCAGCTCTTGCTCCAGCTCCACCTTAACAACAAGTTTAAACAAATGGGCTTCAGTGTGTGAGGTTAGTGTTGAATGTTCCAATTAACTTAAGATATTGATTATGTGTGCATGCATTTGTGTGCCTGTGGATATGCTCTTAAGTGTGTTGTGTCTACTGTATGTTGTCAACTCACCCACACAGTGTCTATTCCTCCAGGTACATTGTGCCAGGTGACAGATAGAGGAAGCAGCGAGCTCCTCAGTCTAGTGTAGATGCCGTAATGAAAGATATGCTGGTAGGTGTGGTCGTATGGAAGGGAAACACTGTCAGCAAACAAACATTTACAGTTAACAAACAGATGGACGGGAACCACCGGGTATTTTGCACACTGTTCAGATGCTTTACTTAAGTCAAAGTACCACACTGTAAGAAATCCTGTTGCGAAAATGTCAATTAAGTAAAAGCATGTAAGTACAATCAGGATAAAGCCATTAAAGTATTAAAAAGAAAAGTACCCAATGCAGAATAAATTAATCAACCTAATCAATCACAAGTATTAAAAAAATGTAAAGGAAAAGCAGGAAATCCTCATATTGTGAAGCTAGAACTGTGAAAGGTTTTTGCATGAAAAATGACTGTGATTATCAAACTAGTTGCCAATTCATTTTATGTCAATCAACTTATCGTTTCAGCTGCACTTGTATATTTTCATATGTTCTATGTCCAAAAATCTAAAGAAACTAGTAACTAAAGTTTTCAAATAATTGTAGTGGTCTAAAAAGTACATTATTTCCATTTAAAGTGAAGTGGAGGAGAAGTAGAAAGTGGTCCAATACTTGCATAAATGTACTTAGCTACACTCGACCATTTGATATCAATACAGATACAGAGAAAATGGATTTAAACTAAATAAATACAAAATAATTTAATAAACATTTCCTCTTTGTCAGACAAAACTAAGACCACCACCTGACGTAAAACAGGGTTTTTTTTTCACTTCTGTCTAAGTCTTCTCACTTCCTCAACTTTGGTTAGAAAATAATGATAAAACTGGTGAATTATTACAGTTTCCATCTCCCCGAAAGATCAGTCCATATTTGACCTTGCAGAATGTAACCACTTCACTCAACCCAGAGAGACACATAATTAATAATGCAGTGTCCCACACTCAAAGCTAATGATCAACTAACATTGGTGGTATTAAGAACACATAATAAAAAACCTGGTTGTGTGGCTGATCATGAATGTCCATTAAGGTGAATGATTTGTGCATTTTGGCAAACACCCAAGTCATTACTTGGTGTTCAGTGTAGATGCAGTTTTCTGTAATGAAACGGTATGAGGGTGGGTTTGAGTTGGGCCCGAACCTTTTGTCCTCCACCAGGATGCTTCCATTCTGCACAACTGTCCTGACTTTGTTGATGAGGATCTCCACTTGGACCAACAGCCCGTTGTCCCCTCGCCGTATGATGAGATCACATCCCACCCGGTTGTGGGTGAAGCGTGTGAGTGTGAACGGGCAGTTGGATGGAACATAGAAACTTGACCCATTGAAAGGCTGGACGACCCCGCTGCCAAATGTCCTGCAAGTGTCTGAACATAATTTACAGATTAATGCTAGAAAATGCAGACATAAGTGAGAAAGTCAGAAATGAAATACCATCATTTCTAAAAATCAATTCAGATATCAATTTTGAAATCCAATAAATATCTCTTCAATCACAAAAAAACAATTTAATTCACTTTTTGTAGGAGTATAATGTATGATAATATTTTTAAGAGTACCATTTTTAAATGAATACGCCAAATGCTCAACTTTTATTTAAATTCTATAAAAAAAACTAATTAAATGGCAAATCATGTTTATTTGCCACACAATCATACACAGTGCAACATGATATTTGTTTGTACAGAGCTGCAGAAAGCAAGTGGTAAAAATTGACAAAAATAAACCTTTTATTTTTATTTTTTACAAAATGAACAGGTAAACAATATATCAGTATGTTTCAGAGAAACAAATCCTAAAGAAAAACAATGAAACAGCATGTTTCTATAAAAAAAATTAAACAATATAACCAGTATATATGACATATGCAATGATGTTAAAAAGTAATCTGTATAATGAACTGATCAATATCCAGCATTGATTGATTTGTACTCACATTTCTGAGTATCTGTTGTGGTGACGGTTTCCCCTGTGCCAAAAACTAGGAGAGAAATACAATGCCACGGTGGAAGTGAACATGAATTGTAATGACAAATTATAAATTATGAATAACAACATAAATAATTACGAATAGGGTTCTTATTGTTATACCACATACACTATTAGATATGTAAGGCACAGATAATGCAAATCAGTGGTAGTAAAAAAAAGCACCAATAGTGCAATATTAAATTCTAAAAGTCCTAAATTAAACAATTTCACGTAAAAGTATTGTCTTCTACTTCGATGTAAAGTAAAATTATTTTCATATACCTCTACTTTAGTGTACCAAAAGTAAAAGTACTCATAATTGAGAACAATTGCTCCTGTCAGTGTTAGCTAATTGACTTATTACTTTATTTGATTATTGAGTGGTGCTGTATCATAGTTTATGAGACTATCATGTGTTTTGAGTGTACATTCTAAATTTGTAAAGCAACAAGTAACTGAAGCTAACGGATAACGTCGTGGAGTAAAAAGAACAATATATATTTTTTGAGTTGTAGTATAGTATAAATATAAAGTAGCATGCAATTTAAATACTTAAGTACAGTAAACATACATTTTTATTCCACCACTAATCTAGTGGAAACATCATGAAAAACAACTTAAAATATTGCATCTTTTCTTTCTATAATTTTGCTGTTTATGCTGATAAAACTCCATACAAATTTTTGGTTATACTGTAGTAATTAGAAATTGCAATATTCACATTTTTCTGTTTAAAAGTATTAACTCATATTTAATGATTAAATTAACAATTGCATCATGTTACCTGAGGCCAAAAAATAGCAAAATGCCAGCATCCATCGCTGTGAGGTCATGCTGCCTGATGCTGCAGGAGAGCAGGTTAAACCAAGAGGAACTGCACAAACAGTCCACCACACGGCTTATATGTGCAGTGTCCCTTCACAAACATTCGGAACCACCCACCACGCGCTCATGCACACAATATACCAGGAAACGAGAAAAAAAAATCAGATTAAACAGTAAGCTAATTAGTAGTTTGCAGGAACCCAGTTATCATATTGCATTCACAGTTGAATAAATCTATTTCATGATATAACAACAATACATCTGATACGTACTCCCGTGGGAAATTGCGAGTGTGTGTGTGAAAGATAAATCCTGAATAGAAAGATGTCAGGTTGGATGCACAAACACAGTGTGGACGACTCAATATCAACTGCTAGAGCGAATTTGAAACTCAAGCCTGTTCTTTCATTCCTTTACAACCAAATGTTTCCTGCCAGAAATAGCAACAATGTGTTAATATTTGAGTCACGTAACCTCACACATAATGGGTAAAATATTAGGTGTCTTGTTGACAAAGAGGGATGCTTACTTTTGGCATTGGGGAACTAGACAAAGCTTTGCTGGTTAACAGAGGACAAATGGATCAATGAAAAAACGAAAAATTTGACTTGATGAATGGTCAGGGTGCATGAACCAGGATGTAGTTAGTTATTTTTCAACTTCAGAGGTGAGGGAGAGTACCACGTTGACGTTTAAAGACGTGTTTGCAGCTACTCAGATTTCTTTTCATGCAAAGATTATACTTAGAGCTGCAAACTGAGTTCACAGAGGTGTTAAAAGAATAATGGCTTATCAAGAAATCAGTAGGCTGAGATTTAAACCAAGATCTATCACGCGTTCCAATATAAATGTAAGTGTGTGTAGATATTAAGACTGAGGAGTACTTTTACTGAATAAAACTAACCTGTAACCATTTAACTACAACTGCAGTAACTTGTTGTTGGTTAAGGTTAAATAATGTGAATACGTATACATTTATATTTATATCGAAACTGTCCCATGTTGGAAATGATAAATAAACCATTCTGCTCTGCTAACATTTCCCTGGCATAAGGTATTACTACTTGGCATAACTCATAGACAAGTTCTATGAAAAGTTCTGTCAGTGCAACATAAACAAAACATTTGATAATTAAAAAAAAAATGGTTGTCCAGAAGCAAAACCTGTTCTGCCTGTTTCTCCTTTCTCACAGAAACACAAAGATGGGTCAGTTAGTACACAGCATACTGTACATTGCTTTGAATTCAAGTTTTGAATCACAAAACCTTTAACATTGTAATCACGTAAAGCTACATTCACACATTTTGGGTCACAAGGGACCAGAAGAGCTCCTCATGGAACATCATTATCATGCCTTTGGAGTCATGTTTCTGTTCGCTGGAAAATGTTAAAGTACAATATTCATTCACCACTTCATTCTGGTTTGGTCTCCACAAATCCCTGAGAAAAAAAGCTGGGTGTTTTGGCTTGGAGCTGTTTGACACTCTTCACCAGCTAGCTCGCTGCTAATGTTCGGTATTGGGCAAGTAGCACAGTGGGTTTATCAGGGTTTTGATGCTGAAGATAGCACTAGTATGGTCAATGAAAATAGAAAAAAAGAGGTTAAAAGAGGCAATAAAGTTCTGCTGAACTGCAGAATTGGGTGATAATGATTATTATTACATTTTGATGTCTTAAAGCTATGTTGATATATTTTTGGCCACTAGGAGGCAGAAGACCTCTAAAATAAACTGACAGACAGGCCTGCCATATTATTAACGGCTATGTCTAGCAGCTAACTAAGCAGTTGCATTCCTACATTCAGCAGATACAGAGATGCATTATCTGGAGTCAAGTTTCTGGCCACCAGCAAAAGTAATTTGAATATTTAATTGTCTGTACACACTGGTTTGTTCTTCAGAAAGTCTCAGAAAGTTCCATTAAATGCCTCACTGAACCAGTCCAGTGAGACAGCATGCCCAATACAGGACCTTGGAAGCAGCTAACCTAAATGTAAGGTGCTGTGAAAAAAGGTCTATAGATTTGAGTTGTCAATACTCAGCCTATTTAGCACAGTAGGTCTGAAACAAACATACTGCTCTGTTTCCTTGATTGGAACTGGTTTAACGACATTATCCTCTCCACAGGTTGGTCCACAGGCAGCTATGCTTTCTCTTCAGTGTGTCCTTAACCTCTCTTACAGTGTCTTGTTGGCTGTCATATCAAATGGCTAAAATTAAACTGTAAACCATTTATTTTAGGCACGATAAACACTTTATTTAAAGAAAACCATGCGCATTATACCTAATGTCAATGCCTGTGACACACAACACTGTGGTTTCATATTGTTTTTAATATGTTACCATCCAGAAGATTAGTTATACTGTAGATTAACACATCACATGTAAGCCTATTTTATCCAATTTTCCTTACATTCCTAGAGTAATAGGTTTGAGGGTATAATCTACTTATTCCATAAATTACTTATGGCGGAATAATGTATGTGCTCAAATATACGGTATATGCAGTCCTGTACAAGTCAATTGTGTTTCTGATGTAACTGTTCTGGTTATTGTTTGCTCTCAGATTTCTTAATGTGTGGGGGGTAGCCATCTCATTATGTTTAATGGCCAGGTTTATGAGGTCATAGGGAATCAGAGCCTGTGTGTGCTTTCCCCTATCCAATAGGTCACAGTTTTTTATATATTTCCTCTTTGGAATAAAATGTGCTCAGCTAATTTCCAATTGAGGAAAGAGTTTGCTTCATTCTCTGAGGACCATGAATGTGGCGAGATATTTTTTTACCTAATTTTAGAGGATCTGGACAGAAGTTGTGAAGTGTTAAACGGTTGACTGAATCGTATCGCCACCCCTAGGCCCTGCTACTCGGCTGGAATAAAAAGGTTAATTTCCCTTGAAGAGACATAATGCGTTTTCACCATGAAACCATGTACACCATTATGCATACAGGAAGCATGTCCCATTCTTGCTCTCCTTCTCTAATGGGCTCAATCATGAGCCATTATCAGGCTGTACTGATTCTCCATTTTGTGTGACACCACTGTCCACATATTGATCCCCTGCACACACAAATTAATCTACAGCCATGTCATTCCTCCAGGCTGCAGCCATGCAGCATGTTCACTCGGATTACTATTTCTGTGATTGAAGCCTGATCAATAATGGAGAAGGCAAGCAAGGATTATGGTTTAGTGTGAGAAAGAGGCAGTTCTGAACAAGACAGACGAGGGTTTACATTGTGGCTCATGGAGACATTTTGTTCCGCCTTCAGCTTCGAAAGGGGAGTTAGACGTTATCTTTGGTTTGGATGAGGGCAGATATTTTGACAATTGATAAATCTCTTAAAACATATTTAAAGCAAAAAATGACAAACACATTGACTTGTTCCAGCCTCTTTATTGTGAGGATTTGCTGCCTTCCTTTGTCGTATGTGAGAGTAAACTAAACATTTTTTAGTTTTTGACCAATCTGTTTGACAAAAAAAGCAATGTGCAGACAGGAGCTTGGGCTTTGGGAACTGTTTTCAAAATGAGTCAATCATTCAAGTAATCTTTTAAGCAAACTTGCCAAAGGGTCTCTTGTTTCAGCTTCTCAAATGTCAATATTTGCTGGGTTTCATCGAACTCTTTGATATTGACCCTGACTGTGTTAAGACAATCTACAGCAGTGGTTCTCAAATGGGGGTACATGTACCCCTGGGGGTACGTGAAGGCAGTCCAGGGGGTACGTGAGATTTTTAAAAAATATATATTTAAAATTAGCATCCATTCAAAAATCCTTTAAAAAATGTTATTTAATAAATATTCAATAAAATATAAGTGTAAGTTCATAAACTGAATTTAATGCAACAATGCAATCGTCAGTGTTGACAGTTTAATAAATCAGACACTGATGGCAGAGCGCTTAGTATTACATCTTTCTTTCAACCAAAAATGCTTTGCCCTGGTTAGGGGGTACTTGGCTAAAAAAGTATTTCACAGGGGGTACATCACTGAAAAAAGGTTGAGAACCACTGATCTACAGGATCATGGACCTGCAATACTAGAGTCATACCTGCAGGGGGCAGCCGTTTTCCTATTATGCATGAGGCAGCAGGTTGTTGATGAATTTATGGTGAACGAAGCCAATCTGAAATGCGTTTCATTGTTAGGAATATATATTTCATATTTAACAACCTGTTAAGTTCATGTATATGTTGCACGTATTTGTATCTATAAATATATATATAGTATTTTTTGTATGGATGTTGCATGAATGTTAGTTAGAGTCTGATGGTGGCACCTTGCATGGTAGCCTGTCATCAGTGTGTGAATGGGTGAATGATATGTAATATACTACTGATTGTAAGTCGCTTTGGATAAAAGCGTCTGCTAAATGACTGTAATGTAATGTAATGTAATGTTTACCTCTACTTTGTTAGAACTTAGATTTTTGCATTTACCTAAAATTGCTTTAATAAATCCATTTATCAACTGACAGTGGACATGCACATCCTCGATATTTTCATAGCGATTTATTAATGCACGGTATTGCTACTATTCTCAGTAAGATGTATCATTTCCATGATTGAATTGAATTGTGACAGACTAAATCTTCGCCATAAAGGCTTCACTCGGGGGCGCCGCTAGGGATTTTGGGGCCCCATGAAAAGAATCTTTACAGGGCCCCCAACACAGCGGCAAAAATTTTTGATGCTATTTTACATACAATTATGCATTTTAATGGTATTTTTGACTATCATTACCATATTTGTGAAAGAAGAAACATGTGTGATTATATGTTAGTTAATAACTTAGTGTCATTATTTTTTCTGTATTATAATTTCATCATCATTAGGGGCCTCTCTGGGCCCCCCTCCATCATGGGCCCCTAGAATCCGTCTCCTTTACCCCCCCTTTTCGGCGCCCCTGGCTTCACTCCAGCATGATGCTTCCAAAACAATCTTTCTTTGCGTCATGCCGACGCTGGTAGTGACGACCTGCTCCACTACACTCCTCCTCTCTTACCTTTTCCTCCCCACTCTCCCATCAGGACCACAGGGATGCGATGCACTGACACTGGCTGGAAAACATTTGTATTTTGGGAGTGATTGTGGATTAGCTCAAGCGGCAGTAACTCCAAACTGCAGAGGGTGGGGTGGGTAAGTTTTTTTTGTGGGTGGGTAAGATTTTTTTTTTTGTGCAGCATCAAAAAAAAACACAAAAAAAAACTTAAGCAGCCCCCCCGTCCTGTGTTGTGTTTCCCATGTCGCGAAAGCAGGTCGACCATGACTACAATCTCCGTAGTATGAGCAACCTGATGGGCGAGAGGAGGAAGAAAGTGAGCGACGGAGGGGAGAGGAGTCTCATCAGCAGCCAGGGTCCCGTCGCACCGGCTTCCTCCACCGGTGCACAGCCAGCTGCCTCCACCGGGGACCTGGAGAGGGCTGCCCGCAAGCAGTTCCAGCAGGATGTCACTCCGGGCTTCGTCTACGTCCTGGCCGCGTTCTCCGCCCTGGGGGGGTTCTTGTTCGGCTACGACACCGGGGTGATCTCCGGGGCCATGCTGCTGCTGAAGAGGGAGCTGGACCTGAGCGCCCTGTGGCAGGAGCTGCTCGTCTCAAGTACTGTGGCCGCGGCCGCCCTGTCTGCTCTGCTGGGCGGCTTCCTCAACGGGCTCTTCGGGCGCAGGGTGTGCATACTTCTGGCCAGCTTCTTCTTCTCCGTCGGGGGGGTCGTGCTGAGCACCGCCCCTGGAAAGGAGGTGCTCCTGGCGGGGAGGCTCATCGTCGGCGTGGGGCTTGGTAAGACATGTGTTCACTCTCTGTCCTCTCAGTCCAGATGCTTGTCAAGTTTTTTCTGTCAGCATGAATTTCATTTAACCCAGCAGATTAGGACAAGACATACACATAACTTTGATGGAGACAAAGTTGCTCTTAAATTGGGAAGCAGGGACATTATTTCACCCCTCTGGCAGCATTAATGCTAATTGATTTCTGTGTCAGCATTCCCCCCCTGCACTTGCTCCCCATCAAGTTGTACCCCCTAAGGTCAGAGGTCTCAGCCTACCTTTCTCTCCCCCCCCACATGCAGGGGCGCCGAAAAGGGGGGTAAAGGAGACGGATTCTAGGGGCCCATGATGGAGGGGGGCCCAGAGAGGCCCCTAATGATGATGAAATTATAATACAGAAAAATAATGACACTAAGTTATTAACTAACATATAATCACACATGTTTTATTTTGCTCAGTTCTTCCCCTACTGTACATGTCAACTGTCATGCTGTTCTTCTTTCACAAATATGGTAATGATAGTCAAAAATACCATTAAAATGCATAATTGTATGTAAAATAGCATCAAAAAATTTTGCCGCTGTGTTGGGGGCCCTGTAAAGATTCTTTTCATGGGGCCCAAAATCCCTAGCGGCGCCCCTGCCCACATGTAATGGCTTTTGGTTTATCTGTCTTGTTTTTGCCTTCCCCTGCCGTAGGTCTGATATTTGCAATTACCCACAGCTTCTAATTACACAGCGTGGCCTTCTGCTTGCTCAGGCTGCATGCCACTGGCTGTTAGACAGACAACTCGCTGTCTTTATTATTATCATCATTACGATTATTATTAGATTTAGTCGGGTACCATTAAATGATTAGAGAAAGCTAACTCTGAAGGATAAATAAAAAGGGGATATTATCACAGCATGCCCAAAAGGAAGCCAGGATAAAACTCAAAGCACGGAGGAGATTTTTTTTCTGTCAATGAGGTCGTCTTCTTCACACACTGATGTCAGAGTTACATTTATCTTTTCGGCCCCATCCCTGCTTCCCCTCCTATGATAATACCTTTGCACATTCCCTTTCTACTTCTTCCTTCCCTGCATGAATATTTTTCACTCTCTGCTTTCTCCTCTCTTGAATCATCCCTCTCTCTGCCTTTTCCTCCCTCTGCTCTCTGCATGCTTTTACATGCAGCGCGCCTTTTGATCAGAATTCAATGTACCCCAAATTATTTATAGTGGTTGCTGTTACTCATGACTCACATCCTCTGTGGAAAGGACTTTTAAAACTATCTTTCCAGGCTGAGCGCCACATTGATGGCACTCGTCCGCCACCTCCTCTGAGAGTAGTAAGCTCTCTCCTCAGTGATACGTGGAGAAGTTGCAGACCATTTTCTCTCCTTAGTCAACCACTGGGAAAGGAGAGTAGGCTTAATTCTTTAATAAACATTGCTGCCCACAGAGAACAGCTCTGCGTGTCTTTCCACTACAAACTAATTATTGATGTTTAAATCAGACCCCTTTTATTACCATTTCTTATTCTTCTTGTGATAAATGGCTGTAATTTAGATGTGTTGTTGTGTGGTATATAAATCAACCAAACTATAAATAGCATTTCATTTTTTTATCTGGCATCAGAAATGTGCAGATGATGAATGCTTCTTGGTTTATTTTCCACCAGATGGGAAACACCGCTGGATAAATGGCAGGGAAAAACAGGAGATAATGATTTAAAGGGAAATACTGGGAATACTTCTCTCATTTGCATATCCCAGTAGTATTCGTCAATGCGTGTTGGATGCAGTGTGAGTTTTTATTTTGGCAAGAAAAGACAACCAACAAAAGAAAACCAGGATGTTACATTAAAGTTTGTTTTGATGTTTTAGAAACTTCAGGTGATTGACAGGAAGTGCTGGTATGAAAAACACCCAGCAATGAAACGACAACCAAGAACATTGACGTGACTAGATTAAAGCTTCATGTATCCTCTGATCGAAAAGGCTTGGGTAACTTACAAGTCTGTGGAAAACGCTTTTCTCATGGGAAAAGAGATGAACGAGGCTTGTGAAGTGTCCACAATGGGCTTCAATATCTTCAGAGACCCTGTGTGCAAACTCATAAAGCCTTTCATTTTACCTTTGAAATATTTGCATACCTGTTGCTATTGGAGATAGACAGTGATTATTTTCTGCCACTGACTGTTTGGAATCATACTTAAAGATACTCAATTACATATTCGGAGCATTAATGTTGCAGCAAACAAGTATTTGCGATGTAAAGATATAGTGGAGTGATATCTACCTGGGCAGAGAATGAAGTCGCCCTCCATCTGTATGTGATGTAATCCCAGCTTTGTTTGTAGCTGGGCTGGTGGCGGAGATGGATGCCCACTAGCCTTAGCATGTACTGCAATATGAACACAAACAATGATGGCAGTGATGCCAGTGTAGTGTTGCTTTTGTTTACAACCACCAATAATGAAATGTGATGGAGAGAAATAATTGTTTTCGGAGAATTGAACACAAAAAAAAACAAATTAAAGGGGAATAAATGATATTGCCTTTTCCCAAACATGTGAAATGGGGATTGAAAATGCAGCAGTTACACACTTCATTTACATACACAAGCCCTGACTGCTAATAAAGAGAAACTAATCACCCGGGTCATTTCAGCTGTTACATTATAAGTATCCCTTCCCCTTCTGCCATCACAATCTTTTCCCATGCGTTCATTATACCAGCGTGCACCTGCCAGCCCTGATAGATAATGAAACACATCCTGGCACCACAAACTAATTGCCGGAGGCGCTAATAAAGCGACATTTTCCATTGCATGCAATTATTTCGGCGGAGCCCGTCGCCTGCACACCTGCACTAACATGACAGGCGCTTCTCAGAAAAAGCCAATTACTTAACGCGGAGCTGTTCGTCAAACCAGGAAAGGCCATACACCGCCAAGCCCTGCCTCTCTGTATTTCTACGCATAAGCGTCTAGTTGATCTGCGCCCGGATGGTTGTTGTTGATCTGACCTTTGCCTGAGCACAGGGACTGTTGTGTGATACGAGCTGTTGCTAGTCTGAGCAAGCAGACGGTATTGAACCAGACAGCTTGACAATGCCAAGTTATGCTATTAATCCTTGTCAATCCTATCAAATTAAGAGGTATTCCTGCTGCACAGGATATTTGTAGAAAGATGTTTCAATCATGGAGGAGAAATCTACTCTTGTTAGCTATCTCGGGTGTGTTATTTGTGATGTGTAAGAAGAGGTTTTTTTAATCAAGCATAGCGTTTTAATCCAGTCAATCTTGAGCTAGACTATTGAGTGACCATCGGGAATAGCCGACATAGCACTAGCACCAGTGAGCCATCTGCTAGCATGTGCAAGCTATTATTGCACCTTTTTTTCCAAAGACCACACTGGCTGTTGGTTTAATGAAAAAAAAAAGAGGCAGGTTGTTTTTAAGTTTAACTGAATTCTTTGCTTTTCTGTCTGAATTTTTAAAAAAATTTCAAGGACAGTTGAGTTGACAGACTAGCGAAGCTGCCAACAATTAGCCCACTGATAACTTTGGCCATTTCCATCTGTCATGTGACCCTTGGCCTGCAGTTCCCAGCCGTACCTCGAGAGTCTCACTTGAAAATAATGATTATTCTCTTTGCTCTCTGTGTCGGATATAAAGGGTTGAAAAGAGCCATGAAATGTTTTTCTTAAAAGAAATCCGCTCTGAAGCCTTCAGCCCTTGTTAGCCATAATCCATTCCCTCACACATACACAAACGCACGCAATTTAAGCCCGCACCCTCACAGTGTGTGTATAATCATGTTTTCTGGTTAAATTATCAGTTGCAAATTTTGAATCCTTGGAGCAGATGAAGGGTCTGCATAGAAACAGCACAGTTAATTACATTGTGATAACATTTAATTGTTACCTGGAGGTTTGATAACTAATTGGTTGGCTTTTCATAATTAGGACACAATTCTCAGCCTAACCAGGTGGAAGCTAAGTGTATACTTATTGAGTTGTTTGTTTATGCACATATTACTGTTGTAATGTGGAAATCACATCACTAAAATGTCAAGTGTTCAAGAAATTAGTTGTTTTTAGCTTGACATTTGTGCATTTTTTTTTTGTTTTTTTTCTCCTTAAAATGGTTTTATAAGAACACAGTCATAGAACAACATGTGACTAATCTCGAAAGCGAAGTTTCATCACAAAATACTCCAGTCCAAGTTGAATGTGAAATTAGGCACACAGGTCCACTTGAATTTAATTAACAAAGGACACAACCTCTCCTGCTTTGACCACATAATGTATTCACCACTCACACCTCTTACCCATTTGAGAGTCAACAACAGCTTTAGCTGGGGGAGGTTTCACTTTATCTACGCATTTTCAAGGATGCTCCATTAGCCTCTAATTAGCTTCCTCCATCACAACCAGCTACTTAGCAGCAGAAAATGTCCTGCTTGTCTCTTTACCACAACGCAGTGACAGAAGGTCTAGTGTAGTATCTCCTCCTCTTACTCTGATCAAGTAAGTCAGGCCTGAGATTTGTACTACGTGCCCGGAGGCTGCCTTCACAAGACCAGACAGATTCTTTGTTTAACTGCGCTGTGCTGCTTTGGGGCTGAGCCTGGCCAGACGATGACTTTATGAGGGTGTGTGTGTGTGTGTGTGTGTGTGTGTGTGTGTGTGTGTTTGTGTGGAGAAGGGAGTGCTGGGAGCTGTCCGCTGGTGCTGAAAGAGAGCTCATTAACCAGAAAGGGAACACACTGCGAATGTGTTTGTAAGAGATTCACATTCAAGCAAGTGAAGAAAGCTGACCTTTGGTTGAAGTTGTTTTGCTTGTTTTCAGTGTTGCTTAAGCTCCAGTGGAGGACTTCAGAGGAATATCAATACTTGAGATGGCTTCACTTGCATCAAAATAATGTCACTTGACTCCAGATATGTCCTCTATGCAATGATACTGATATAGGACTAGAGTGAATTATATTGAAATAAGTTTGTATTTCTAAGCTCTCACTACTGTATGTTGTAGGTATTTTTATGAAAAATCAACTGTAAATTAAAAGTGATACATTTTACCTTTTAGTTTAGTCACAATCATCAGCATTAGACCTATGAAAAAAAAGGTTTTTAACATGTGTCTTTTGCTCGTTATTGCTGTCGCTCCGGCTATGGGCCATTCAAACATTGAACAAGCCACCGCCTGCAAAGATTCAAGAAATGTGACTGAAACAAAAAAAATTCTGTCTGAACAAGCATGGCCAGTATTTGTAGGCTTTCCAAATATACTTTATAATAATGTGTTTAATATAAATCCCTTCAAACACTTCCCTTTGAGTCTCACCAATAGTAAAGACAGTAAGTAGCCAGTAGCCACAGTAAGTAGCACTGTGCTCAGGCAAAGGTCTGATCAACTATGTATTTGCCATCTCTGCTGTAGAGATCTCGGTAACGTGACTCCAGCTAAACAGTGTATATTGGGGCAACCAGCAAGAGCTGTCTAAAGCGTAGTTTACATAAAATGACGTAATCGCTTGGTGCGCACGTGGTTGTAACTTTTGGTCTTGCACCTCGGAATTTTGTACACACAATCACGTGACTGTCAATAGTTCACCGATAAAAGCACTATTTACATTTCTGGTGATTATTCAAATAAGGCCATTTTGTTTTTATATGTTTTAGAAACAGGAGGTCGCAAAAATCTCCATTTGAGTATATATTTTGCCAGCCAAATGAAATTGGTTACAGGATATTCAACCTTTGTTTCTTTACAATGCATTTAATACTTTACTTTTTTCTTTACAGGGCTTGTACAAAGGCAATAAACTAGTCAATGTATATGAGATATGAGTTTATAGATCATTCCAATCCCTCCTTGGCATAGTAGAGATTGTTTTATGGCTTTTTGCGGGTTACACCCATGGTTACACTTACAGTCGTTGGTTACACTTGTTGTCTTTTTGATTCTTCACTGTTCATTTTGTTTGTACCTACCCTGGCATTTCGGATAATAATGCATAGAATATAAACGCCTCTGAGCATGCTCGTATAAACAAAGCTTAATTTAAATTTTGGTCTCTTAGCCCCCAGGATAAGCAATTTTTTCAGAAAACTATATACATTTATAAAAAAACATTTGTGACTTATGTTTCATATAAAGCAAAGAAATACTGGAATTATCCATGATGCAACAACAAACAAAAGACAGAAGACATAGCACAAGTAAAATGATAGTATTAGCAGCTTTAAATTGAAGACATTCTGCATTCTAAAAGCCAATGCAAGACAAAAACTAAGCCGAAAAAACAAACAAACTTAATTTAAGACGGTCAATAAACTGTCCAGTATTTTACCTTTATACTGGGCTGTAATGGTATTAACTTTAATGGGCTCTAACATATCTTCTTTGTGACCACCTGCAGCAGGATGTAAAATGGAAATGATCCATTCCTCAGTAAATACATCATTATCAGCTGTAGGATCTCACTCATAGGCATATGGGCTGTGTGTGGCAGCAGCCTCGGCTTGGGCTGACACAAGCTGTGTTACATATGGCGGTGATGTTTAACACGGGAACATGAAGGGAAACTAGCAAGAGGGAGGATGAGGGGTCCGGCTGTATGAGGTGAATACAGATTGAGGCATTACAGAGGATGAGGACTTTGGGACTTGTTTGTTATATATGTCCATCCATGTGCGTGCATCTGCATAATGTCATCTGAGTACACAAACCTACAGAGCAAACATAACAGAAGGTAGCTGTCAGACAGAAAGGAGCCAAAACAGATTTCAAGCTTTTTGGTGTTTTCCTGTCTCTCCTTTGTAGATTGGCATGAAATCTGTGTGCTGCACTGTATGACTCACACTTGATAGGTTTTCTAATATATTATATCTCATTTCGAGCAAAGTGGATCGAACTGCATTGAACATTGCAGTTTAGCATATTTTGTTTGATAAACAAGTTCTAGGTCCACTGACTGCAAAATGAACAGAGCCTTCAGCCGCCCCTTGTGGTCCTTTTCAGCAAAAGCCGATGCTTAGTCACCCAGGAGATGGTACAGTGTGGAATTCCAGTTATGTGTTAACAGGTGGTTGTATGGAGAAAGGGGAATTGTGACCCTTGTTGTCTTGAGGCCACTGGCTGTGTACATGAAAAAATACTTCAGCATTCACTACTGAAATTAGCCGTCTTAAAAGGCCTGGCTGTATTGTAACCTATAACATAGAGGTTAGGTTTTTCTCATGTCTGTCTTTCAGCAGCTTCTCTCAAAAGCGTATGAATGAATTTCCATCAAATTAGCCTGAGCAGACAGCCTTCATGCCAAAAAGCAGTTGATTAGATTTCAGTTGGTGATCTGGATCTCCGATTTCCACCCTCTAATGATAATTCTTCTTTTTCTAAGGCTCCTAATCCTTAGGGTGGGTTAGGGTTAGGGTTAGGGTGTTTGCACGGTGATGAAATCAATCGGTAGATGTAAGAGAGAACTAATATCTCTGGTTGTAACAGCAGGCCGGAGAGCTGTTCAGCCTTGGCAGATTCTACGAGCGTCTCTCGTTTGATTACCCAACACTGATCACTAGACCAGGCAGAGACTTCACCACATGGCTTTGAACCATTACTGTTAACTTTTTTAGTTGTGCACATCGAGAAAAAATGTGTCTTTTTTATGTTGTGAACTCCATCAAGAAATGTAACTGTGCTTTGAAATGTTGATGATGGTGATTTCCTTTCTCAAACTGCTCTCTTCAGTGGAGATCTTGTAAAGAAAAAAATAAATAAAATAAAAATCCTCCTCGCTCTCGATTATCGATTTCCCTTCCCAGAGCTGCCACAGTGTGGTGCCCGCTCGGAGACTTGTTTCCCAGCAAGTGGTTTCCATAGCAACAGGTAGCCACGTAGTCATGGTGGCCGTCGAGGGCAGGGTGGTGGCAGTAGAGA
Source organism: Anoplopoma fimbria (assembly GCF_027596085.1). NCBI lineage: Eukaryota > Metazoa > Chordata > Actinopteri > Perciformes > Anoplopomatidae > Anoplopoma > Anoplopoma fimbria. The sequence continues at coordinate 14,233,094 of NC_072471.1, read as the reverse complement.
GGGGAGGGGAGGGGAGGGAGAGGTGAGGAGGGGCAGCAGACTATTAATAGAGCTTATCGGGAGCCAGCTGCAGAAAGCTGCGGTCTCATGGCACCTTGTCAAATACATCCGAGGAGAACACACTGTTTGTTCTGTGTTTATGTGAGTATAGGTGCATGCATGTGCATGTGTGTGTGTGTGTGTGTGTGTGTGTGTGTGTGTGTGTGTGTGTGTGTGTGTGTGTGTGTGTGGGTGCGTGTGTGTCTGTGTGTGTGTACGAATGGAGGTTTTCCAGATTAGAGTAGTGCAGAGCCCATTACTTAAATGGACTTGGCTTCACCTCATGTCAACATGACGCCATTGATGCTGTCGTTGATGTCAGGGTCAAAGGTCAAAGTAATTTTGTCAAAGTCATGAGTAATTCATTGCAGACAATTGAGATTATTGAAATAGTTTCAATTAGTAATAATGATGAAATGTAAAAACCTTGTAAACCACTTTGGTTTTGCGATTTTAAAGTGATAATAATAATAATTAAAAATTGAATTATTGTCAAATTTTCAATTTGAAATTATTGTCAATTTTGTACAGACATTATTGTTTACATCAACTTTGGTGATGGACTAACTTTTCTATCTAGCACCATCATCAGGTTTCCTCACTGTGGTTATAATTAAATTCCAGCAAAACTAATGACATTCCCCCCATCCTCTCCTGTGTTATGTGTTTAGTGCTAATTAGCAAATGTTATCATAATAGCACACTCAGACAAGATGATTGTTTACATAGTAAACATACTTGCTTAACATGCTAGCTTTGTCATTGAGAGCATGTTAGCGTGCTGATGTTAGCATCTAGGTAACGTATAACCCCACAGAGCCCATAGTGTGGCTGTATTAGTATGTGTGTGACGATTTTGAAAATAAAATGAGTTAATATTACTTTTTATCCTATATTTTATTTTAGACATCGTTAAGGTCAGTTGATTGGTTGATGTTAGTGTATCTTATTTGTCATGGTTCAGCTTATCACCTGCCCCAATGGGTTCATATGTCGTACATTTGCATTTATGTCCACCTGATACGGTGGAGGTGGTGGGAGACAGGAGGATGATGGCTAAGCTGTCATCCCTAATGGACAACACCTCCCACCCCATGCAGGACAATCTGGCAGCTCTGTGCAGCTCCTTCAGCCACCGGCTGCTTCACCCCCGTTGTGTGAAGGAGAGGTACCGCAGGTCCTTCCTTCCTGCTGCTGTCAGACTGCACAACCATCTCTGCTCCCAGGAGACCACACATCACTACAAACTGACAATATATAAATCAGTGCAATAAAAAAATATGTGCAATCCACTGAGCAATAATAACATTATTCTGTCTGTTTATATAATATTTTATTTTAGTTATTGTAGATTTTTAAAGTTTTTTTACTTATTTATTATTCTTTACTTGTGATTACTTATTTACTTATTTATAATACTTGTTTTGATCTTGTATTTTTTTTTTTTTACTTATTCCTCTTGTTTGCACTATCCTCTCTGCTGCTGTAATCCTGCAAATTTCCCCGCTGTGGGACTAATAAAGGATTATCTTATTTTATCTTATCTTATTTTATGTCATACAGATTTACTTTGAGAACAAGGAACATTTGCTGTAAAATCCACAATCTGAGTCACATTTTTTAGAAGAATCTCCTGCTTAATGTTGCCTATCTCTCTTTCTCTCTCTCTGTGTAGGAATCGCCTCCATGACAACGCCAGTGTACATCGCTGAGGCCTCTCCGCCCCACCTCAGGGGTCAGCTGGTGACGCTTAACACCCTCTTCATCACCGGTGGACAGTTCACTGCCAGCCTCATCGACGGCGCCTTCAGCTACCTGCAGCGAGATGGGTGGAGGTCAGACACAGAGACACACACCTCTCACACACACACACACACACACACACACACACACACACACACACACACACACACACACACACACACACACACACACACACACACACACACACACACACACAGAGGATGTGTTCAGTTACAATTTAGACAGATAAAGGGATAGATAGATGGATGGCATTAAATGGCATCTCTTATGTCGGCATTAATACACTTGAGGTACTTTTCAAGGGATCCCCATCTCCCTTTATGGTCGCTGGTCATATAGTCAGATATGATGTTAGCGTCTTCTTTTCTTTGTGTTCTTATTGTATCAAATGCCAGAAAAAGTCGGGCTGGCTCAAACCCTCGTTCAAAATGTCAACACATGCACAGGTCAGCACCTAACATTTGCCGACAGCAGCTATGCTGTACGTTAGAAAGATAAAGTATGCCTCTCTCTATTAAAGTATGCATAGTATGCCTCTCTCTGTGTCCTTCTGCGTCTTTTCTGCTTCTGTTTGCATCTTTTCCTGCTGTCATACTGAAAGCAGGTTTACGTCCCATCGAGTGTTTGAATGTTGAGCTGTGAGATACTTTAGATAACAATCGTCCTTTTTGCAAGGATTTGCTTCAACTACATCTCTGATGGAGATTGCGGAGATCGTTTAGAAGCACCTAGATTGCTGTGATTCATACATGATAATGGCTTTGCCTGAGCAAAGGAAGAAAAACTATAAATGTCTGGATGTTTTCTTCAGTAAAAATGTCATGATTTTTTTTTCAAATCTTTTGATTTTTGTGCTGTTTCTCCACTTTTTCTTCTTCTAAAAATCAAACTCTCTCACATCATCATTATCACCACAGTCGTTTCCTCCCTCATTCCCCTCTCTTGTGCTGTACCCTCTTACTCTTTTCCTTCACCACATATTATTTTGGATTTTTTTAGAACAGACCGAATGCGTTGAACCCTTATTGTGTGCATGAGCAGATAAAGAGAGGCACTTTCTTTTCAACATACAGTAACAGTTCAGTATATCAGGTTTTCTATGGGTGAAGTTACCCTGTCATAGTATTATAAATCAGCACGTTAAGTTAAACATTCAGTGTAAGTTTAAGTGAAGGTTATATGTGCAGCACTAATGATATTTTTTACACATTAAGAGAATAATGGAGAATAATTGAGTGAGTAAAATGTACACTCCAAGACTCCATCTGTTACATTCAGGGTCAGGTAAATAATAAAGTGTGAATATAAATGCTAGGGGTTATTTTGAGAAGCAGAATCTGAATAAAAGCCTTGAAATTTTCACTAGTATTTCATTTTAATGATCTAAATTACCTGATGCTTTTTGCTGGAATAATAAAATATCTCAACATAAACCTTAATGTATGGTCAACCTTTATATGCATATATCTGAACCTGCAACAGCCATGGTTGGGGGGAATATTGTTTTCGGATAGACTGTATGTCCATCCGGTATATTCTCATGAACACGACATCTCAGGAAAACCTGGAGGGAATTTCTTTAATTTAGGCACATAAGTCCACCCGGACTAAAATGACGAAGTGGGGAGAAATTTTGGGAAGATATGAATGTAAACTGCAACTTGACCGGCTAGTGAAGGCATACAACCGTGAGGCAGTACTTCTAGTTGAACCCTTTTCTGTAACCAATGTCAAAGGAATTGTAAATTGCATTTATGTAGTTTTATGTGATCGTAATAAGTGTCCTCACTCCAAGTATCCCCTCCCTGTCCAGGTACATGTTGGGTCTGTCAGTGCTCCCTGCCGTGCTCCAGTTTGTGGGATTCCTGTTCCTGCCAGAGAGCCCTCGCTGGTTGATTCAGCGCGGGCTGACCCAGAAGGCCCGCCGGGTGCTCAGTCAGATCCGAGGCAACCAGAACATCGACGAGGAGTACGACAGCATCAAGAACAGCATCGATGAGGAGGAGGACAGCGGAGGAGGTAACGGGGTAAAAGGAAAAAGGGGTTTGAGGAAGAGAGCAACAAAGGCAATTGTTTTGGCATTTTGATTTATGCTGTAACATCCTTTATTTCAATTTTTGCTGATATTTTTATGACAACAGAACAACACACTTAATCATTTAGTGGGCGGCTGTTAATTTAGTATAAGATACAGATATTCGAGGAAGGCCAGTTATATTGACAAAGCACACTGCACGCTTTAATTAATGCTGCTCTTGCCTGTGCACAGATCTGAAGGCACAGAAGATTCATACAAGGAGAAATTAAGTACATATTAGTCATTCTGGTCTATCAGTAAAATTTGACGTTGTTTATTAAAGCATTTTGTGGACTTTTTTACAGTAGTTCAAAGTAAAGGAGGTGTTGAAGTTGTACTGCATTATTGTCTATAAAGGTAACGATTTAAGTAACGAGCAAAGGCACCCAGTGCTGTGGTCAAGGGAGTCATTGGAAACTTGTTTGAAAGGGACTTGCTCATTTTTGGGCTCATGCTATTACCACACCACAGCTGAGTCACGACCATGAGCCTTGAAGGCAGCAGCCTCCTTTTCACTCACTCTGATGTCCTCCTTAGTTAGACTGATTAGATAGTTCATGCTGCCCTCCTGCTGTGTGATGAAGTCCTTCCTACTGATGCAACAATGTGCCGTTCAGCTGCTTTTGTTGCAATTCCCTTCACTCCTAGGGCGATGATGGTGATCTGCCAATCAAAGCGTTTGTGGCATCTTTTCTCAGGATTATCTGTTGACGTGGTTTGACTTTCTGTAGATCTTTTGTCCGTCTGCTCCCCTGTGGTGGCACAGCAGCAGATGTAAAGAGCATTGATATTGTTGAGGCTTTCATGAAGTGGATGTAGGTTGAATCCTTTGCTGATCGCTCGTGTTTCAACAAGGTGAATCAGCGCTGTAAATAGAGATCTCTGGTAGAAGGGCAGATAGAAAATACTTACTTCATGGTCAATTATTGTGTGATTTGACCTTTGCTCAGCCTCTTGGATGCTGCTGTTTGCTACCTATAATCTCTTTGCAATCCCTGCTTCCAAAACAGTACCAGATAAACAAACACACACTTGTTTTCACCAACATTTCATCCTACCCTTATCGGCCATCTGTTTGTGCTCGTGAGCATAGAGAGAAATCAAGACTGAAATACTATTATTTCTACAAAAGAGGGGCATTATGCACATTCACACACAAAGACCTTACCGTGTCATTATTGCGGCTGTGATGTGAATTCGGATCTTATCCCCCTACTGGTAGTGTTCTACCACAAACTGGAGTCATTTTATTTTCATTTCTTAGCCAAAAGGCTAATTTTCAACTGTTGTCCCTCAGCCAGATGTTAAATAAGATATTCAAATAACAATAAAGTAGACAACATGTAAAATCATAAACAGATACTGTATGTAATACTAGCTATATCAGAATTTCAATTTTAATTCAGGGAACCAACAACAGTTAAATTTGAGAGTGATGCATTCACAATAAATTACAAATCTAACCTCTGTGGAGGCTAATCGAAAATTACAACAAGTTCCACGCTTACGGTGAACATCAGAGAGATACTTATGTCTTGTTCTTAGATGTTTTTACATTTGTATAACTTTCTCTTCAGAGCTTACTGTTTGTCTCGGCCTTTCTGCGATGAGCTGAGCCGGGAGAGTAATGGAGGGAAAGAGAGTGGAGATAGGAGAGTCGATTAACAGGCAGGAGAGGACAAATGGGCAAAAGGCTGAAAGAAGAGTAAAAGGGGAGGATGAGTAGAGGAGAGGAAATTGGATTCATCCTGCGACTAATCAACCTTGACAACAGAGAACACCATGTCTCTGGAAGGAGTGGCATCCATGGATCCCCCAGGTCCATGTGGCCTGCTGTGAAGATGAGACTTCATCACACACACACACACACACACACATAATCACACGTCCCTCTTGTGGGACTCAGTGTGTCCAGCAGTTTCCTTTTTTCATTTCAATGTCTCTTCCCCCTCAATGTAACTCATCACTGCAGTCATCATCAGTTACTGTGTGCGAATGGTGGAACAGCAGGAAGGCTGCTCTCACTGCCTGCTTGTTATCTTGTCGACGGTGTTTAACACTTTGATTCAACGTGAAATATAGTAACGGAGCCGATGTGCAGACTTTTAGGAATGTTGTCATCTCGCTTGAGTTTGGTTTCAAGTTTTGGCTACTCTGTAACTCAAGAGCATGGCAGAAAATGTAACTGGTTTCTGGTTGTCCAGCAGACATGAGAACTACTAGTCACCAGAAGTCATAAGTGCATCTCCTTTCTTAAACAAGCATCTAAAAGCATAAGCCAGAGCAAAAGTATAGTGCAGAAGCAAATTACTACGAAAACAATAATTGCAACAGAAAACAATAATAAGTGCTACAAACTAATACGAATAGGATAAGTGCAGCAAACGAATACAATAAGTGCTACAAACTAATACGAATAGGATAAGTGCAGTAAACTAATACGAATGCAATAAGTGCTACAAACTGATACGAATACAATAAGTGCAACAACTAATACGAATGCAATAAGTGCTACGAGGAAGGCTCAGGGTAGTACTTCATGAAGAGGTGAGTTTTCAGCCTGCGCCTAAAGATGGGCAGCGACTCTGCTGTCCTGACGTCAGTGGGGAGTTCATTCCACCACTGAGGGGCCAGGACAGAAAAAAGCTGTGACCGGGTGGATCGGCCGCAGGGACCTCTGAGCGACGGGGCAACCAGTCGCCCCGAGGCAGCAGAGCGAAGTGGTCGGGCGGGGGTGTAGGGCTTGACCATGGCCTGGAGATAGGAAGGAGCTGTTCCTTTCACTGCCCTGTAGGCTAGCACCAGAGTCTTAAACTGGATGCGAGCTCTTACAGGGAGCCAGTGTAGAGAACGGAGAAGGGAAGTTGTGTGGGAGAACTTGGGGCGATTGAACACCAGACGTGCTGCAGCTTTCTGGACAAGCTCCAGGGTCTGATGGCCGACGCCGGGGCTCTCTGCAATCAGAGTCATCCATCTATGTAAATTAAACATAACTGGAGGGTGGGTGTTACGCCTCCATGACAAAGCCGTGGGTTGGGTGAATTTAGCACCTTTAAGTTTAGGGAGTATGTAAGACATTTTTTCCAACTGTTTTATTTTGTCAACTGGCTTAGCAAAAATCTTGAAGTCCCACACTAACATAAGGAGGTTTTTTGAAACTTCTAACAGATGGAACTTTGTAGGGAATCAGGCAGAAAGGGCAGAAAAAAACATGAAACAACACGATTTGACCTTTCAGCAGAACAGAAGACCAGTGTTGCTCATGTCTCCCCTCATTCTGTCTTCCAAATTCAGTGTAGTTCTTAAATGATAGTGTTTGGTCTCAAGGTTTCTCACGGCCAAACCCAAAATGAATAATCTTTTCATGTGTGGCCACCTTCTATGCCACATCATTTATTGCCTGCACCGCTAGTATGTTTGCAATTTGCATGCTCTTTTTAGGGCTGACATGTGACCTGGAGACCTGCTGTTGCCTAGCAACCAGCCAGCCAGACAGACAGAGAGGACAGATGGATTGGTAGACAGAAAGATGGAGAAGGAAGGTATTTATTATGTTGCTGATTCTGCTTATTGGACCGGTCATGGTCAGGTGACAATAAATACACATCTGTTGGATCCAGAAGCAATCATTTCTTATATAGCTAGCACGGTTGAGGACAAAGAAACTAGGGTTGTATCCTGCTCTATAGGGCTATGTGAATAGACAAGTTTACCATAAATTGCTCATAAATATTTTGACATAAAGTGTCACTTAACAGAGAACATCTGTGGTCATGATGAAGTACAGACTTTAAAATGAACAAATTCAATAAAAACGCAGTTCCTCCTGCAGGGACGGGAGCTTCTTATGAAGCGCTCAGACTCCTGTGATGAGTAGGAGGCGCTCGTTAATCAACCTTAAGAGTATCTTTAATTAGGAGGCTTTTAGGAATCACCTCTTCAGCGTAAGAGGTTTTGTAAGATGATTTATTTTTTTCAATAATTTAGATGCTTTTGAGAAACCAGGCCGTGACTAGAAAGATTTGGTCCCATTAATGAAAAAGAATGACAAGTCCAAGTGATTCTCTCTCCAAAACGATGAACAGTTAAATACAGAGAAGGCAATGTGAGTGACTTTCATACATGCTTTTTAATGCTGTTTGTGTAAACAGTACTGTGATAAACATTAAGATGCAAGGCAATGGGAAGGCCATGATGTGAGTTTTAAGAATAGCAGGCGTTCCATCACGTTGTCTTCTCTGCCCTTTAGAGTACTCATTAATTGTGTGTGTGTGTGTGTGTGTGTGTGTGTGTGTGTGTGTGTGTGTGTGTGTGTGTGTGTGTGTGTGTGTGTGTGTGTGTGTGTGTGTGTGTGTGTGTGTGTGTGTGTGTTGTTAGAGACCGGTCTTGGTCTCTAAAACCGGTCAAGACCACTTTTTAAAAGTCTCGTCTCGGAATCGGCTTCATTTTTATTCAGTCTTGATTGCTCATAGGAAACAAAGGAAAGTTCCCACATATACAATTCACATCTGCAATACCTTTTGATTATTTTATCGTAACATTTCTCATGAAACACTTACATACATATATTGGATACATATACATATATACAGTATATATTACAATAAGAGAGGTGAATTAAGATAAATCCTTATTAGCTTTCTGTGGGTGTTTTTATGGAAATATGGATCTTCTTCCAGTGACTATGGTTTGCATGTTCTACATTTTCTCGTGTATCTCCTGCAGTGAGGGACTCGTACTGGTCTGGTTTCAGTCTTGACTCAACCCCTCAAAGACATGGTATTGTCTCGGTCTCGATGCACTCTGGTCTCGGTCATGACTTGGTCTCTGTTTAGATGGTCTTGACTTTAACACGGGTGAGTGTATGAATGTTTTCTCACCTGGAAAAACGAAAGACGCATCGTGCCCCTTTGCTGACATGTCGGTTGCCATGGGAACAACGCTTCTCACTTCCCTCTCACGCAACTGTGATTATAGTGCATGTAAACCTCCTTCTCTCCCCTCTATTTCACAAACACACACTTAACACACGCTTAGAACTTAACGCATCAGGAATTTCTAAAGGTGTAAATGGCCGAGTTTTCAAAAAGCTGTTGATAACTAACAACTGTACACACAGCTAGCATCATGTCACTAACATTGCTTCCTTAGAGTCAAATTCATCTTCCTATTCAAGCAAAATTTAATATGCAATCCATTGTCCAAAAATAGTCTCTGTGTTATATAGTGTACTATAGTACTATATAATGTACTATTATGGCAGCCTTTGTTAAGAAACAACTTTTGTTCGCAGAGCTGAAATCATTATTTGTAAATATATTGTATTTGAATGTTTCATTTTTGTCTTGAAGCTGGTTATGCCAGTCGATGAAATGATTGACTTGTTGTATTTTTGGTACTTAAATGTCCGGCTCGTGTAGGAAGAAGGATATAGAAAACTCTCAGCAGCTACTTCATTTTTTGAAACTTGCTCAAAGATGTGATGATGATGTGGTGTCAGCCCCAAGACAATGAGCTCTGATTACTGTCTTTTCAGCCTGAGAGGTGCAAGGGGGTGAGAGGAGGAGAAGAGGGGGGGCAAAAGAGAGGAGGGGGAGGAGAGGTCAAAGAGAAAGTGAAGCAAAAAAAAAGGTGGTGTTAGGGCAGCAATTATGATGGAGAAGCACTTTAGCAGGCCAATTCTGTCAGCCTTTATATTGCAATTCTTCATGAGAAACTTCACAGTGCATCGTATTGAACACATTGATTTCTTTGGAGGGCTTCTTAATAACAAGAAAATGGTGAGAAGACTCAGATGAAACCTCACAAAAAACAAAGGTCATGAATAAACTCTCAGAAATTAGGCAGTATCAAGCCACTACAGCTACATAACATACTTTCTTTATTATTATTATTATTATTATTATTATTATTATTATTATTATTATTATTATTATTATTATTATTATTATTATTATTATTATTCTGCAGCAAGGAAGGTTAAAGGGAAAGCCAATAAAAGATGCATTATGTTTTATTTTGGAGAGAGGATTATTGGTGGTTACAGCAATCACTAGACTTGGGTAATCTAGTTTCCATGTCAAACAGATGGCCCTTTTTTAAATTGATGAGTCCACCCTATTTCTGTCTCCAGAGTACGAAACACTTTCTGGGTATGTCTCTCTTTAGACTTTGGTTGCTAGCTTCCTTATTACCCCAGACTATTGACTGCGTGGGGTGCAGGAAGATTGAGAAAGTAACTTTTTACGGCTATCTTTAAAAGTCTAAAGTGGAGAGTGTTTCAAATTTAAAAATATATATATATATTATTTATTTTTGTGACATTTTATGAGTACTTTGGGTGGTAATTCTCTATGGGTTCTTCACTTAGGGCAACCCTTTTCTTTTTAGTCATTTGGTCCATTGTTGATATGAAAATATGAATAAGTGCAACTTTAAAGATTTGGGGTGCAGTATCCCTTTAAAAAAAAAAGTTAACTTTCACACTGCTCATCAAGAGTGGATGAATCTGTTTTGATTTGAATGAGGAGAGATGAGAGAAATTGCTCAATGTCAAGAACTTTTGACATCAATTTAGCACATTATAATCATTGCATTACATAAGCTGTCTTGGTTATCCCGATATGTGGGTATATTGTTTAAAATTGAATACTGCTTCATATGAAAGCTGTGAAAGCAGAGAAGGTTCAGACTGATTTTAAAACAATCACGTCAGTCGCGGTGAAGGGAATTGAATTACAATGTTTTGTGCTCTAAAGCAATTTCCTCTTTAACCTGCCGTTCAGTTTGACTCACTCATTTTTTAGCCATCTGTTGCCAGGTAATTGAATGGTACACTTTGTTAGCCATCAACAGAGTATTTCTAAATTATTAATTTCATGCCATTATAATTGCCGCTTATTCTCACAAACACACGGGCACAAACCCTGTGCACACACACCTGATGGATGTCTGAGGGAGTTTTAGTGTCTACCTCCATCGCGGTCCTAATTCTCCCACTGATCATTAATAATTCAGCATATTTGAACATTTTATGAAACTCCACTGCTGCTCTGGGTCTGTTTAACTCCACCAGGAAATCATAATGAGACCAGGGCTTTGAGGAGAATGTGTTTGGAGTCAACAGCCTCGTCAGTATCTTAAATTACTTATTATTATTATTATTAAGGCTCGTCCGTTTAAAATCGAGTTTATAGGTTTCATTATTGCTCAAGATGGAACCGAATGTAAGGTTTGAGGCTTTATTTGATAAATTCAGGTGGGTTCAAAGTAGCTGTTCCAGCATCACTCTCAAATTGGACTCATTTGAATCCAATCATGGCCGATGCATTGTCTTATGAATCTGCTTTCTGCTCTAGTGCTTTTCATTCCCGCCTCTTGTTCCATCACTCTTGCGCGTGCGTTAACAAAAACCCAAAGAGACCACTTGACGAATATGCTCACAAGGGTAATACAAACAAATATTTTGAAATCAGATTATCAGAAACGACACATTTCTACCCACGTTGCCATGGGTTTAAACAATGAGCCGATGGCGGGGGTTGCAGGGTGGAGTGCAGGGAAATGAGACCAAAGTCCCAGCTGGGAAATTATTATGGAGGATGCATTAGCAGAGGATGCAAAGCAAGGCGAGCTGCTCCTGATGAAAGCAGAGAGGGGAGATTAGGGGATTGACTTTCTCTTTACTTCAGTAATTGGTTTCTATCAAGGCCTACTTGTGAGTCCACAAACAAAAAGTATGAATGTATTCAACTCCCGATTCAATATTTTGTTGCTGTTACTAATCATCAAGCGACTATTCATCAGATCTTCTACGCATTAGCAGGCATTTGTAGGTGTCCACGGTGTTCATTGCTTTTTGTTGAAAAAATCAATACACTCAATAAACGTTGAGGACGGGGATTGTTTTCTTTTTATTTTCAGCAGAGGAAGGTAAGCTAAGAAGTTCTGAGGAGAGCTAAGAAATAAGCACAGTAATGTCCCTGTTGCATTACAACAAGTAAGAAAGAACAGTGTAAAGAGGAAAATAAAAGCTGGTCCCCCTTGTTTCCAGTCTACATGCTAAGCTAAGCTATCAATCTCCTGGCTACATATCTAACAGAAAGACACGAGAGTTGTATCAACCTTTTCATCCAACCCTTGGCAAGAAAGCGTATTTGCAAATTTCCCAAAAATGTTGAACCACTCTTTCTATAAACTCGCTGAAATACACTTTAATACGTAAATAATTTGTATAGTAAAACAACATGTGAAGGTCCAAATCAACAGTCATATGATGTCAGCATAATTCTAAAGAGCCAATAACTTAAATGAAAAACACACATTCTCACCACTTATACTTGAGGAGTATTTTCAATGTACTGCAATTTATCAGCCTTGAGTCATCCTCACTCTTGTCAACTCACAACGGAGGATCAACAAAAGGAGTTTTTAAATTGGTTGCACTTTCAGAAATTTGAATCCAGGGGCACACTGTGATTATAAATGAAGGCTACTTTAAACTCACTACAATGTTCTTCTGAAGATGCTTTTCCAAGTATCCACGTGCGTTGACAGCAGCGAACCTGTGACTCATGCAGAGATGCTTTATTTTCATTAAAATGCATTCACCTGGTATCTTTTTGGGCACATTGGCCCAAATGAGCCCTGAGTGAAATTAACAAGCACAATAACGGTTATGACTCAAATGTTCCATCCGTGAGTGGGGGTTTATGAGGTCAGTAAATTATCTTTGGCAGAAATATTATCCAAATAGGTTTTAATGGGAAACAGTGAAATGAGAAATTCAGATGATATAGGTGACTGTGCCGATGTTTCCTGTTTGCCCCAAGCCTCTCTGACTCTCTCTTTTTTTCTTGGTTCTGAATGTGTGTTTGTTCATGTGTGTGTGTGTGTGTGTGTGTGTGTGTGTGTGTGTGTGTGTGTGTGTGTGTGTGTGTGTGTGTGTGTGTGTGTGTGTGTGTGTGTGTGTGTGTGTGGGCCCCTAAGGAAGACCCTTGTAATTGCAGGTGTGCAGCTGGGACGTCATGAATCTCAATAACTCAGTAGATTGATTACCAGCAGACTTCAAATGGCCCTAGAGATTTTATTACTTGCCAATGGGAATGGATAGATGGATAAGGTGTGTGTGTGTGTGTGTGTGTGTGTGTGTGTGTGTGTGTGTGTGTGTGTGTGTGTGTGTGTGTGTGTGTGTGTGTGTGTGTGTCACAGGTTTGTGAATGTAGCTGCGAAAGCTGGAACCACCCATGAAGGCACATTCATAGCATAAATGTTCGGCAAGGTTTCATCAACCTTTCTCCTTTAGACTGGTTTATTTCACCTACTCAGAGCAATACTTGATCTTACCTTCTATCTCCACTTATAATCGATCGTGTGTCGACATCGCTTTGTACGGTAAATGACAAGGACTTCCTGGTGCATTCAGGTGAACCTCATAAACTATGAGATATTCAAGCTGTTGTTGTAAAGTTAACTCGAATCAAATCGACCTTAAAATCGAAAGTCAAATTGCATCAAGGATTTGGAGAATCAATCACTAAGATATATATATATATATATATATATATATATATATATATATAATATCAATGCATTATGACCATTCACATGACTATTTATTATAACAACAGGGCACATTCCCACGTCCGGTATGAAGTTATAAGCGAAAATATGGCGGCGTGGCAATTTCCTTTTGCAGGAAAACAGAAAGTGCATAGAGAAAGGCTACATCGGAGCTGGGTGTGATCAGAACTACAACAGATACCAGCAAACCACACCCACCTGCAACGTTGGCTGTGGTCAGGCGTAGAGCCATAAAAGATCCAGTGTTGAGTTACTCTTTAAATCAAATACAAGGAGAATTTATCACTAGGATTCTAACTGAAGATTTCTGAAGAGACCTGTGATCAGTTTAGATTTACTCTCTCTTCTTGTATCTGTCATTTTACTTTATCCTGACACACACACACACACACACACTCGCACACATTTTCTGACTTAACCTTTTACCAGAAATGTAAGAGGAGTCATCGCTAGCAGCAGGGTTTTTATCCCAGCAGCACAGTTGCCTTTAGGAGATAAATCTCAGTAAGATCTCGCCGTCTTTTCAACACACATTTGTTTCCTTGTTCCTCATTTAAATGCCTCGGGCCTCCTCAAATCACTGAGCTAGCACTTCAGAGGAACAATGAGAAGTTTGAAAGGAGCGCTTCATTCACCCTCTATCTCGCTGTTGCAGCTTGTATCTTCCAATTGAAACTAACTTTTCTGGTGTTTCCTCTTGAATCTCAATACAATCCTTTTTTTCCCTCTATCTATTTGTCACTTTGTCTTTCGAACAGATTGTTCTGAATAATTACTTTGCTTGAATGGATCAATCAGACATTGATTTGTTGACTTTACTGTCTTTAAGTTGTCTGGGTACTTTGTGAACCGCTGTGTAGTCCAATTGTTCATTAAACCCACTCAGTTTGTCTCGAGGCCTCTCAGACAAGAAGAGGCTGCGTGACTCAGAGAGGAGACGTGTTTAAAAAGATTTTGACAAGATCAAATGTAAAAAAGTTATTTGCCACTAAACTCTGATTGCCTCGCGGTGAACAGTTCGAAAACAGACATGAGATGCTGCTAAATTTGTGATCGCTGAAGTCGCGTCTCGAACGGGAAAAGCCTCATATCAAAGTTGTTCTCAGTAGTTGTGTTAAAGAAGAAAGAATCCATTTTTTTCCAGCGTGACATTATTTTTGATTTCCTGTGGTTATTGTGGAAGCCAATTTAAAGGCTCCCTAGTGCTATTTATAACATCTGTAGATGCTGCTATTATTTGAACTAAAAAAAAGCATATTAAGATGCCATGTAGATAAAACAGCAGCAGGTTAAATATGGATGACAGCCAGCCAACTGCTGTTTCCAATGACAACAGGTCCTCTTTCCCCCTGTGGCTCTCCACTCACCTCTTCTTCTTCTTTACTCCCAACCTTATGACAGCAGCTAATTCCTTCCCTTTCCCTTTCTTTCCTCTCGTTTCCATCCCTCCTTGTCTTCCTCTTAACTCCCTTTATTTACCTTTGTTTCCTTTCATTTTCTTTCCTTTCTTTCCTCTCCCTTCCTCTTCCATTTCAATTTCCTTCCATGTCTTTTCCTTTACCTATCTTTTATTTCCTTTCTTTTCCTTTCCTCTCCTCTCCTTCATCATTTTTCTTTCCTTTTTTGTCTTTATCTATTTATTTCTCCTCCATTTCTTCATTTTCCTTTCCTGTTCTCCCTTTGCCTCCCCTCTCATATAGGAACATATTAGACCAATTAAACTGACTCAGACACTAAGGAAGAACCAGATCAGATCACAAGTCACGTCACCCAACAGACATGAAGGTCATCTCTGCACCTTTTGAAATGCAGATCACAGTTTTCTTCCCCGCTGCTTAACATACTCTTTTACCAATGAGAAACGCTTATGTCTCCAATCACTCAGCTAAGTGAGTCAGTTTTTTTTGTATTGCTCGTCTTCTACACAGATTGGACCCACGGTCTGCATTCAAAATATGTGCCATCTGTTTAGTGATTGACTCTCGAGTGGAGAGACTGAGCAATCATACACCCCATTGTAGAACTGACTGTAAGAAAGCATTGTCGGTATTATCCTCCACCTATCATTTCAACAATATTCAATTTGATTTTATTCACTTGTATTCAGCATTATTGACATAGAAAGTCGGTGCTTAAGAATGTACATAGCTATAGGATTTTAAGTGCTCTGCAGGAGAGTAAGAACATGGAACAAGTATAACATTTAGAAATCCAAAAAAGATGCCAGTACAAGGTTGAAAGAATAAAATCAATAATATACTTTCTCACATCATACAGCATTAACCAGGAAAGTAATAATGTAAATACTAACAGGTGCAACCTGTAAGGGGTCATGGGGTTAACAAGGACACAAGCAGAGCACTGAAATTCGGTTTCATTCATGCTTTGCAAAAAATATGAAGGTAAATTAAAGGATGTATGTTATCGCTTGATGCTCTTGTCTTCCATTTTTGGTGATAACATGGTGAACCAAGTCTAACAGAGTGCTGGCAGTGAGTGGGTTAACTCAGCTGCTAGGATAGTAAATACTTTGTGTGATGTGTGTTTTAGCTGTAGGTAGGCAGACTTAATGGGGCAGCTGAGGCTCAGGACATAGAGCGGGTTCTTTACTAAGATCGCTGGTTCGATCCCCGGCTCCTCCAGTCCACAAGAGAACCCTAAATTGTTTAGATTCTGAATGGGCAGGTTGGCACATTGTATGGCAGCCTCTGTTATAGGAGTATGAACGTGTGTGTGAACGGGAAAATGTTGACATGTAAAGTGCCCTATGTAAATGTAACTCCAAGTCCATGTTGTGTTTTGTGATATATATAGAATAATAGTGGGGTGAGGAGAAATGGAGAGTGCAGCAGGGCCCAAAATGCCTATGTGGACCTCTGTATGCATAGAGGCGCTCTACAAGAGACATTTCATATTTGGGATATATTTTCCTTCTTAGCCAGAAATGTACTGATTACATTAATCAATCTCAGTGGATTCAAACTGCATGCAGAGACATGACGAGTCACCCATGAGTTTGTCTGATTATAGCTAGTATGAGGAACTTTCATTATGTGTTCCCTGTGGACAAAAAGTGGTGGTGTTTCAGAGCACCTGAAGAGCCTTTTAGAAAACCACTAATTCTACCGCTGCAGGGTCTGACATTCTGCCTCGCGTGGTCATGGTTCTGGTTCTCCTATGCCTCCGTTCCCTCTGGCAGACCCAGAAATACGGCCTGGGCCTCCAGCAACATGTTGTTGGTGTTGGTGAGGACCGGCGGAGCAGCAAGACGAAGCACTGATCCTGAAACTGCAAACAGGTTCATGTAGGAAGAAAAACTGTGCAGTTAAAAAGAGAATGAATACCACTTGTCAGCAGTCTTAAACGCAACTCTAATGAGTTTGTGTGGATCACTGTGTTGCAGAATAAGAAGCGATGAACGGCAACAGTGACAAAGAGAGAACAAAAGAGCGTCTTTCTCTGAGCTCTCCACTCCTCTGCTCCCCTGTAGGTTTTAAGCAGCTTATTAATAATTGAGCGAGGATAGTTGTGCGATGGCAGATCTATCATGATTTCCCCTCTGCGCCTGTCACAAGCCCTGCATGGCTAGATGGATATTAAATCAGCCCTTTTTTACACAGTATTTTTTTGGGGGGAGGGCACAGGCAGGTCAGTTGCATTATTTCACTACTCAAATATGTGATAATGAATTTCAGGCGGCATGTGAGTTGGCTCAGACTGCAGAAGAAAATTCCCCACATGCCAGATAATACAGGATGTGTGAAAAAAAAGGAATACAGTATTTGAATGTGTAATTTGTGTGTATATTTAGTTCAAAGGCAGTTTTTTTTCCCACAATGGTGTATCTTCCATGTGTTAGGGAGCTATTATAAAATGCATATCACAGTGTGTGTATGTGTCCAGAGAAATAGTTTCTACTGCAGAATAATGAGATATGAAATGGAATATGCTTGTGCATAGTTTCTGTGTGTTTGTGTGTATTTCCAAGGCCAACAAGCTCTGTCTTTTCTCTCTCTGTCACACACACACACACACACACACACACACACACACACACACACACACACACACACACACACACACACACACACACACACACACACACTTTCCTATTCCTTACTCATGTCCCTCAGGACTAACTACCCACCAGTTTTGGGTCAAGCTGGCAAAAGCAGCGGATTGTTGCATAACGTTTGTTTAAACATGCAGGGAGTGCTGGATAGCTGGAGTTTACCCATTGAGCTGTCATCCAGGGCTAGGAAACAACTTCTGTTCACGGAATGAAAAACAAGTTTTCCTCTAACTGTTTTGCCGTGTTACTTCTCATTTAATGACGGATAGTGTGTCTGCAGGGAAAGATGTCTAACTGCTGAATAATAGAAATCTCAGTTGGAAAATCAGATGAGGTTTAAAAATGAATGCGCTTCTCTGTCCTCCTCTGAACTTCAGGTAGCTCTGCTGGTATGATCTGATTCGGGGTTACATAACCAGGCGGTGACTTCTCAGCACTTTTCAAACCAAAGTGGAGGAACTTATATGTTTGTTTTTTTTGCTGCTCCCATTTCTTGCTCAGTGTTTCCCTGCACCAGTCTGCCTTTGCATAATCTCTGCTTATGCACCAGGCTAAAGAAATGGACAGAAACCACATGACAGACTGACAGGCAACCTCCTGCGCTCTATTGATCCATTCCTTTGATGCGATTAGTTGGTTTTGTTGACACTCACGCCGAGACTGAGAAGCTTTCAGAAACACTGTAAGCTCCAGTTGAGACAGAAGCTCTCCTTGAATCAAAGTATTCCCTCTTTGCTATTCCAGTCACTTCCTTTGATTTCCACAACATCAGGTGTTGTCTCTTTTCGGTATTAAAGAAGTACACGCTTGTCATTTTGGGTTAGTGTCAGTTAGGTCTCACCAGACCTCTGCAGGAGCCCATTAGCCCACTGCAAAATACACCCAAATCTCTGTATAAACCGCCAGAGCTCGAGTTGCATTTTGGGGGATTTAAGGTGCCACGTTTTGAGGAAATGATATCCCCTCAGATAAATGTTTGATGCAATAGAAGGGGAAGTAGAATACTTTGTTAAAAAAAATCACAAGAGATTTCATGGAAACTTATTTTTTAATTTGTTCAGAAATAACTATAGCTGTGCAGATCTAATATTGTGGGGGAAGAGTTTTCAATATCATGTGTTGATCAAGAAAAAAGTTATTTTATAGGCTGTAAAGATAGCGTTTTCAAACCTGCTATATCTACTCATTATTTGACATTTTTGTGAATATTTTATTCGGGTGAAAGTAGTAAGTGGCAATTCTACTACTGCATGCTTCCGTAATGTTGGTAATATATATTCATGATGAATTAATGGAAGCTACAGTGCCATTCTTGTGTATTTCTTCCTGTCAGTCAGTCAGTGTGTGTGTGTGTGTGTGTGTGTGTGTGTGTGTGTGTGTGTGTGTGTGTGTGTGTGTGTGTGTGTGTGTGTGAGTGTGTGTGAGTCCACTCATTCGTCCATCTATCCATCCATGCGTCCGTCTGGTGCTCGGCTCCTGGCAACCGCTGGCCCCTCGGTGCCCTTAGATAAACACAGCTGCTCCCCTGCATCTGCAGACACTGACGAGATTTGATCAGCTCCACTTAAAATGCTGTTCCTCCCTAACGCTACAGGTCCTGAGTGATTCTCCCGGGATTGTCCAGAAAATGCATCAATCAAGATCCTTGCTCCCCGAAAACATAGAGCTTCCCCGTGATATTATTAAAACAACACGTCCATCAGCCTCACGTGTAGGTTCCAGGCGACCGACGTATCTCAATTTAACACAGCCTCTCTTACAGCTACTCCACTTGACAGCATCTTCTTCAGCTGATTTGATTTTCTTCCTCTCATCATACCGTGCCTCCACTTGATGTCAGAGTTGTCCAATGGATGTTATGGATGGCCAAAGATTCAAAGAATACAGAAATAAATGCTCACTCAAGTGGAAGTGTGCTAATTAAAAAACAAACCAGGAAGGCTCTCTATCTATGTATTTACGAGGAGCTGGAGGACTGCAGTTTATGGAGCTATAACCTTGCTTTAGTCAGTAAAACACATATTTAAAATAAATATTTACTGGCACAGTCTACAGTCTGTAGAAAGTACATAAGTGGCCACTTTGAACATAATGGTTTCATCAACCCCAGAGTAATAATAATCCTTCTCAGCCTTCCAAACAGGGCTATGAAGTAGCACGTGTACATTATTTTTATGTAAACACCATTATAAGGAATTAGGCTATAACTGAGTCACTGTAGAATATACCTGTTACTGTAAATAAAAATGTGAGAAGCAAAACTTCATCATTTATTTCTGAAAACAATATTAATTCAGTCATAATAATTTACCTGAACAGTGACTTCATTAAGATTAGGATGCTGTACAACTAAAAGTAATAGTTTGACATTTTCTTTATAGCATTCACGCATTATTTCAACATTGTAACCCCCCAGCTTTCCTTGTAGTCTCCTCCTTTAACATGATGGAATTTTTCCATGAAAGCTTTGCCTCTTGTTGCTTTAAGGAAAGATCAAGCTTAATTCCATAGTTGCTATTTAGTGGTAACAGTATGGTTTTAGAAAGAGCGGTCCTTTGTTATTTAGTGACACAAAACGGACTGCAAAGGTCTTCCAAAAACATCTGTTGCAGTGATAGGCCTAACCTCTATTCTCCATTATTCCTGACCTGTCCTGACTGTGTAAGTAAGAGTGTGAGCTTTCATGATCCTACTCTGATGAGGAAGCTGAGGGGAGGTGAGAGTAGAGGGGGAGTATGGAGGAGAAATAATTAGAGGGCTGATGGGGGTTTAGGTAGGAGGGCTGCAGATTGCCTGCTCAGGGTTCAGTCCTTGATTGCAACTCTCCCAGTTATGTAAGTGAAGCCCGCTTCAAGCCACTTCCTCACTGACGTCACGGTGATTGGATGGATGGAAAGAGCTATTCTCTTATAGACTGACTTCTATCTTCATAATTCCTGCGTCCATCCACCGGGTCATTGGGCCTCGTTGTTTCCTTTATTGCACATTGTTCAACACCAGCTTTTTCTTCCCGCATTGACCCATATCTATTTCAGTGATTTACAAAGGATTTCCTCGACCGTAAGTCTTGTGGATGAATGCTTGCCGATGTTCCTGGAAAGCGAAGCTGCAGTATATTTCATTAAGCCGACACGTGTTTGAAGCCCGAATAAAAAAGAAACATCTGACAGGACCAACGGTGCTAAACGGGCGCTCTAATTGGCCGTGGGGGTTGTTGTGCGTGAGAAGTCGGGGTGTCTGCCGAAAGCAGGTAGCAGAGGAAGAGAGCTAATTGGCGGATCCTTCAGTGAATATCAAAAGAGGAGGAGAGGAAGAGGAGGAAGAGGGAGACGGACCTCGTTCTCATTAAAAACACAACCCGGGCTTCCCTTGCTCACTGTAGCAGTAACAGTAGTAGTAGCCGGATCGGTGGTTCGATACCCGGCTTCAGCAGTCGATGTGTCCTTGGGCAAGATACTTAACCCGAAGTTGCTCCCGAAGGCTTGCCATCGGTGTGGACTGGATGTTGCATGTTAGTTAGAGTCTGATGGTGGCACCTTGCATGGTAGCCTGTCATCAGTGTGTGAATGGGTGAATGATATGTAATATACTACTGATTGTAAGTCGCTTTGGATAAAAGCGTCTGCTAAATGACTGTAATGTAATGTAATGTAATGTCCAAACAAACTGCGGTTTTATGGTCTTTAAGTGAGGCTA
Source organism: Anoplopoma fimbria (assembly GCF_027596085.1). Classification (NCBI taxonomy): domain Eukaryota; kingdom Metazoa; phylum Chordata; class Actinopteri; order Perciformes; family Anoplopomatidae; genus Anoplopoma; species Anoplopoma fimbria. The sequence continues at coordinate 14,211,864 of NC_072471.1, read as the reverse complement.
TCAGCATTTGCTGGATTGAATGCTAATAGGATGGGAAATCAAAGGGGTGTAGGTGGTGATGGTGGAGAGATGATCACAGAGCTTGGATGGGTGGATTGACATAAGAAAAAGAGAGTCATGCCTTTGTAGTGAGCTTTTATGTGTCTGTGTGTTGTGCTGCCTACATCAAAGAAATTCATCTTTCATAAAAGATAGTTTGTTCTGACTTGCATTCATGAATCTAGCTGTGATCTACGCCTGAATGCATCACGCTTGAAGTTTTAAGGTATTAGTGGTATTGCAGTACAGACTGAATGAAATGAGGCAGATATGGTTGGAGAGGTTCAATGACGTGTATTCACTGCAGCGCTGCGAGACTTAATCACTGTGCTTGTGTCTTGCTGGTTGCTGGCTGGCTTGTTTTCTATTGCCATCGTTCTTCTTCAATATCTCATCTGATTGAATTACAGCTGGGTGGCGTTCAGCTAAGGAAATGAAGATGTGTGTTTTGTGAGCCTTTGTGTGTGTGTTTCTGCGTGTTTTTAAAACCGTGTCTCTGAGCACATACTAGTGAGTATGAATGTGTCTATTTGCATTCGAAAATTTTGTAGAAAGACGAAAAGTACATATGGACTGTGTTGTTAACTCCCAAGGCAGCAATAGTAAGGAAGACATTGTGTCTGTATGATTGATTGTATCTGAATGCGTTTATGTGTGTGTTTGGCCGGGTAAATTTAGCTCTCCTTCAGGCAGCCATCAGGTTTCCACTCTCTGCGTAGTTGACTTCGGCCCATGAATCCTGATTTCCCTGCCGGGTAATCAGATAACAGCCTCTGCTCTGGTCTCGAGGGATCAACCAATCAAACTCCACTGAGTTAGCGTCATTGAAATGGCTCAGCCCATAAACGCATCACTTCCTCTTCACTGTCTGCGGTCAGAGCTATGCTTCACATTAAAGCTAGACTTTGAGAGCTGAAACGGAGACATACAATAGCTTATAGACAAAAACCCCAAAGTACTTATAATCTTTAAAAACAAGCTTCTATTAATTGTGGCTTTTAACTTTATTTTTCTAAAATATTGTAAGCCAAGCAGTCTCAAGCATACATTTAAAAAGTGTCAGTACACAATACGGTAAAAAAAGAGTCGACAAAATCTGTCAGCAGAGGCTGAGAGATCCTTACTTTTAGTTTATATATGTCAAGCTTGTTCCGACATTTCCCATAACGCACTTGGATTGTGTATTTTATCAGAATGCTTGATAAACGCCCATATCTTTATAACACTTAAAATTATTAAAACAGGGTTTTTGCTAAAAATGTAAAGGATCAATCCCAATCGGAGACAACCCTGATGACATCACTATGACATCATTGGGGTTATGTTATTGGCTAACTAAATTTTCTATAAATAAAGAACAGGGCAAGTACTGATGAGGGGGTCACAGTATCAAATTTTACGGATATCTATTTAACCTTATATATCTATGTTTAACTTTAGCACCCTCAAACCAAAGCCATCATTTGTTCACTATAGCTACAACAGCACAAATGTGTGGAGTGGGTGGATGGTAACACACGGTAGGCGATGGCAGTTATATATGTTGTCATCATTAAGATTTTACGAATGTCTTGGCTGCCATTTGATAACTCTATTCATTTTGTATTGCTCCGTGACGCATCACTAATTACATTACAGTCCCTGATTGGAAGTACTGCATATAATTGAGCTGTAAACTGTGATAGGATACATATATGTATTATGAATTTGATGGTAACAGCCACTCAGTCATGGAAAAATGGAAAACCAATAAAACATATGCTACTGTTAAGTCATACCTCACTTATCTGTTGTTTACTTATTATAGTGACGACAAACTATATAATAAACCTACATCCTTTAAAAGCTATTTCATTGTCTACTGGGATTTTCTCTCTGTTTTCCAATCCATGCTCATTTTGAGATACTTTCCTGTGTGGTATCAGAGTTGGGGACCAGTCAGCAAACAAACTCTTGTATTTTTCTTGGAACAGATGGCATAATATCATATTAAGTGTCTTGAATTAGCCTAAATAGAAAGATGGAGCTGAGTCCATGTTGCAGATAAAGATAAAACTCTGTCACACAAAACCTTATATGAGTGATGCATTTTTTATCTAATGATTGCTAGTTTAACAACATAAACACAAAGTAAATATGCAGTACCTTTTTGTGTTCGACAGATTTAATTCAGGTCTTAAATTTGAGACTTGAGTTATGTTTTAGGCTGCTTCAAACGCTTCTTTGAAAACTGCTTCTCTTTAAATTGACAAGAAGTGGCTTCTGCAGAGAAAAAATGCAGAGGGATGGGTTAAAGTTAAAAAGCCTCTTTCAGCATTTCAGAATCGAGGGGAATCAAAGATGATAACGTCCCTTTAAGAAGTCGGCTGTGGAAAAGCAAAGCTTGAGTGTGTTTGTGTGTCAGCGGGAGCCTCCTTAACAGACTCGGGTCTGCTTGTCAAACTGCTAAAGGAGATGTTCACTGGTCCAGAGTCCTCCCACACACAGCTGCTCCCAAATAATCAGCCTGTGTGTGTGTGTGTGTCATTTCATATGTGCAGGCTCATCAGCCTTTTTTTATTATATGTTTATATGCGCTTGTGTTTGCACAGTCACACAGTGGCACACAGCCCTTACCTGTATGTCTCTTCCCTGTGTGTGTTCAGGCTTGTTTGTCTGATCTCTTGGCACCGTGTGCTCCCTTATTTATCCGACAGCTTTGTGCCTGTCCAGTCGCTCTCTCATCCCATTAAGACTTCTCCTCCCCAAGGAGGATTCTGTCGGTGTGTCTGTGTGTGTGCTGAGGATCACAGTCTGTGCTCTGTTGCTGAGCCAAGTGGGACTCAAATATTTGTTTCATCCCAATTTGAGATATCCACCATCTGAAAAATAGGAAAAAAAGGAAGCTACTGCGCTGTGTCGATCCTTAAGAGAGACATTTCTTTTTATACTTTTTCCAGCACCATCATAGGGGAGGTCAGAGGTCAGAGTAACAGAGCTCCATCCCTGGAGCTAACAAAGCCTTGGTGACTTTTGCAAAGAAATGTCTGGAGGGCAGATGGTGGCTGTCCCAGAGGCTCCAAACTATGATTTATGATTTCTCTGTGTGGACTTTGAAAATATAAACAAACTGGATATTTTGGTGTTTCTTGATATTCCCATTAAAGTAAATGTGTTTTTGCTTGTGTTAAATAAATGGTTCAACATTGGGGTAAATTTGCTCATTTCCTTTCTATCAAAGAGTTTGATGAGAAAATCAATACCACTTGTCTGATGTCCGCACGCTAAATATCAAGGTCTTGATATTTAAAGACTGGAAAAGGGAGAAACGGTTAGCCCTGATCCATCTGAAGGTAACTAAATCTGCCTACTAGCCCCGCTAAAGCTCACCAATCAACACATCATATCTTATTTGTTTAATGTGTACAAAGAAAAAAGTGTAAAAGCAACAAGTTAAGGTTTTATGAGAGGTTATGTGCGGAAATATTTCTTTGCAATGAGCAGTGTCTTCCTGGAGGCTTGTGCGAAGCTAAACTAAGCTAAGCTAAAAGCTTATTTTGGTGGCATATTATTTAAAGTACAGAGAGTAGGATTGATCTTGTCCTCTAACTCTCTGCAAGATAAGTTCACTTTTTCTTTAATGTTTGTTGTGTTCTTTCAAGCACTTCATACATTTCATGCAGAAGCAAGTTAAACCATGAAATAAGTTTCAAAGTAATAATTGGCAAATAGACCCATATGTGCTATATTAATATGCAGTTTCAAAAATAGTAGCACATGTTTAAAACTCATATATCAGAAACATCAACACCACTGTTCTTGTAAGCATCAGCGGTGTGGTTCGTGTTACGGTGGTTAGATGGTTTCGGATTGAACCTCTATTAGTGCCTTTATGTAATTTTTGCAGTGAAGACATGCTAGGTTTGTAATACATTTCTGCTGTGTCTTTGCTTGTGTCTGCAGAAGGCCCTGTGATTTGGAGGATGCTGACCTACCCCCCACTCGGCGGGCCCTCCTGGTGGGCTGCGGTCTACAGATGTTCCAGCAGCTTTCAGGAATCAACACGGTCATGTGAGTTAAACCATCCACCACAGTTTTGGATCGTCCAGTACTGGTTATTCTCCAGTTTAACTTTAAGTCATTATATAAGTCATTATTTTCAAAGCTGTATAGAGTCTGCAATGGTCGGCGTATAATGAGTGGCATAATGAGACAGTTATAAAGTTTGCAACTGCTTAGGTTTTCAAATCTCTATCATTTCCAACTATGCTCATCTTAGTATCCCTAGACTAGTAAGTGAAGTCTTAGCTCACAAAACCTCCTCCCTTTTGAAGTAAAGATTGTCTGAAGAATTGTCTTGCATTAACTGATTTAGTTCAGTTCACTTTGTCTACATGAGAGGAAAACTCAAGCTTGGGGTTGCACCAGACAAACCTCACCAAGACCAACTGTAAATGTTCATCAGGAGTGAGAATGTAGCTAAAGATGTTAAACAACTAAAGGGCAGAGACCAGGTTCGTTTAGTTATTTATTCTCATTTTGGGAACCAATGAAATGGAAGTCGTTGCTCAAATTGCTTACCTGGAAGGGCAGGTTAGCAAAACCCTGATGAGCAACTGGTAAATCATTTTGCTTATAAACCCTGGCTGGCTTCCAAATGGCGTGCACCTAGCTTGACTACCAATGAAAATGCAAAGCAGTAACATATGCAAGAAATTGTTTCCGCTATAATTCAGTTAAACCAGTGACACTCAAAGTAATGCCATGTTCAGACAGAAATGACCGCTGCCTGTAATACGCAGCCCACCCCTCCCTTTTTAATCAGACCAGCAAAAATGTTGAACTTTTTTCTTGTTTAGCCACTAAAACATTTTCATCTACATTTGACCTGTAATTGACATGTAATTGACTGATGCCTCTATATTACCTGAATAAGTAAACGAGACCATCAGCGAGAAGATTGGCTATTCCCCGGTGTGTGAAGGAGAGGTACCGCAGGCCCCAGTAGACCACAAATACCCCCCCAAAAAACGGACTATATAAATCTGTGCAATACCAAAATACGTGCAATCCACTGTGCAACACAATAATTATACAATAATTATTCTGTCTGTATATATAATATTTTAAGTTATTGTGGATTTTGAGCTTTTTTACTTATTTAATATTCTTTTCTGTGTGATTACTTATTTACTTATTTAAAATATTGGTTTTGATCTTGTTTTTACTATGTCTCTTGTTTGCACTATCCTCTCTGCTGCTGTAATCCTACAAATTTGCCCGCTGCAGGACTAATAAAGGATTATTTTATCTTATCTTATCTTATCTTATCTTATCTTATCTTATCTTATTCCTATATAGTTATTTGTAATGCTTGTCAGAACCAGGACTGAGCGGGGCAGACAGTCACCCTGCTGCGGGGAAATTAAAATTGTTCTAAAGGTACTCTGTTGCTCAGAAACACTAACACTTTTGTCCACAGGGACCGCCAAAATCAACACAAAATTTTAATTCCTCATAGTAGCCTTAAGCAACAATGCAGCATCTTCCAGTTCTTAACCCGGACTTGTTTTTTTTTTATCTCTTTGGCCCTCAGAGTTAACGAAAACAAGGATGATACATGACAATGAATCAGTGTGTCACCAGCCTTCCCTTTCAACACAAAAGGGATCTTGACAGATGCATTTGGATTAGCAGCACAGTATTGAATCATAAAACATTTCTTTCATCTTTCATAACACGCTGTACACCGGGGACGAGTAGCCTTATTGCATCACTGCTCACTTGGCGGCGAAGGGACGGGCCACCTTTCCTCTTTTATTCTTTTTATCTTTCCATCTGAGGAGATTGTGTCATCTGTCTCTGTCTCCTCTCCCCTTCGAGATGAACCATATTACAGGCTCTGTAAACAATCTGTGGATATGTGCTGTTGCTTAGCGACCGTCGGAGGTGAGAGCAATAGAATGAGTACGTGCTCGTGCGGCCGTGTTTGTGTGCGAGTCTGCATGCATGAAACGTGATACTATGGACTTTCAGCTCTGCGCATGTGCACCTTTTGTGTGTGAAGTGTGCTTACGTGTGTGTGTGTGTGTGTGTGTGTGTGTGTGTGTGTGTGTGTGTGTGTGTGTGTGTGTGTGTGTGTGTGTGTGTGTGTGTGAGAGTGTTGTATGGACGTTTCCATATGTGTGAAATCCAGCTGCTGTTAGCAGAGGTGACACACTGGATCGATCACAAATCTCTATATATACTTCTTTCCGTCTCCCTCACTGGATATCTGCCTCTCGTACTGTATAATCATCTTCATCTCCTGTTACCAACAGTATGATCAGCACACGGGACAAACTTAATCTATCACAACTGTCCCTATCAACCTTTCTGTCTCTCTGACTTGTGCGTCTGCCAGTCTTCCAGTCTTTCTGAAAATGTCTGCCTGTTGGTTTATCTGTGTGAGCAGTGACCCATTTACACAAAGCATTAATGCATCTTTGATCAAGATGGTGTCTAGATTGTGGGATGTTTGTCACCTGGCATTAAAATGTGTCTCAGGTCTACAAATTGAAATCCGACTGCCCTTTCATTTGCAAAAACACCCACTGTGGCTTCCTTGGGTGATAATTACGTCCTTCAAAAATTGCCATTAAAGACCTCATCCTGTTGGCAATCAATTCTTGAGGATAATGTCTCAGTTTGAGTTGTTTCCTTTGCACCGATTCCTGGTTGGAAACAGTTTATTTATCTCAACAAAGTGTGCTGGAGGTGTATCATAGCAGCAGTTTATTATCCACGCCAGGGGAATCACGCAGGGGATTGTTTGCGTGTGTGTAGGTGTGGGAATCCATGAGTGAGTTAATGAGTGTGCACTTATGTGTCTGTCCACGGCTAATTTCACATTCTGCTGCAGCAAACTGCATAATAATGTTGGTGGACAGTTATGGCTTCATGCTCAAGGATTTGATTGCGGTAACTCACACCATTTCAAAACATCTTTTATTGCCTGTTTTAAACTGCTATTGGCTGCCTGCCGATAGGGGTCACTAGTGATACCACCAGCTGCTACCCTGCAGCCAGAGACACAATGGGGGGAAAACAGGGGTGGGTCGTTTTCATGCAGTCATACATTATTGCTGTGGTTGTTGAAGACACTACTAGCGGAGTTCTGCAACTTTTCTAGTTCTTTAAGAGAACTGCACACCAACACAGGGGTCTTAAAATTTTGATTTGGCCAGATAGATTGAAGGTTAGGAGAGATTCGCTGGGAATTAAATTATTTCCCCAAATGCCATGTAACATATAAGTATTATATTAACAAATATTACTCAAAATAATGAGCAATGTAGAAGTTTTCCTGTCTCAACAGTTGGGACACAACTCACAGGAAAGTGAGGAAAATGTCCTCACACATCCAGTCTTTACGTGCCCACACAGTGCTAAGGCTGCATTCATGTCATATCATAGTTTACCACTTTTAAATATCTTTCACATTGACTACCCACTCATAATTATGATTGGAAGCTCAAATATTTACGGAACATGATACAGAAGTGTCTGAAAACAAATCAAACATGGACAGCCAAAGTCCCATTTAGAGTATATAGTGTTATATCGTTAGTGCCCACTATTTCTAACTCTCACATGACAAACTCTGCAGACAAATAACTATCCTGATTTGTCTTGTGATGTTGATTGATCTCACAAGTTCAATTGGGGGGGAAATTTCTTAAAACACCTGTGCAGACCGACCATGGATGTGGGCTTTATCCAGTAAAGTGGAGGTGGTGTGTGCAGTGAATTTTGAACTCCATCCAGGGTGCATTCACCCAAAGGTTCAAGTCTTTCTTTTATGTCAATCATCCAGGAGGTGTTCATTTCAGACGCAACTGTTGTTTTTGCTTTTGTGTGTTGTTTATTTTTGTCTCTAGCTGTATAAGAATGTATGGTACTCAAGTTGTGCAATTCAGAACTGCAAAGTCACAAGTAAATTATGAAAACTTTTAGACAAAACATCCTTACATAGTAGGTAGTATTGTGAATAGCCAGAATCCGGATCAGAATGCAAGCAGCAGAGACCTGCCATTTTCTTCTGAGGGAGCTTATAATCAATACAGGTTTGAAGCAGCAGACAGACAATGCAGAAAATGTAACAGTTGACCCAGGACACTAATAGGTGATGAGGTGCAGCTGTGGAGGTGGGCAGCAGGGCAGAGCTGATGAAGGGATGACCTACAGGTGTGCAGGAAAGGGGACTTTTACACTACATACTAATTATAAGCACGTTTAGAGTATATCATGTCCTCAAACAAGAAAAAAAAGAAATATCAATTCTTATAGCCTGAAAGTAATTTGATTTCTTTGATTTTTGTTTGTTCATTTCTTCCATCCCTGTATGCACTGTCCGCTTTTGTCGTTATGGGCAGCGTTCTGGTTTCTCCAGCATTGTCGCTCATCCCGTGTGCTTTTTACCTCTGTTTACTTTGCCAGCCTGTCTGTTTGCCACCTGCCCTTTTTGTTTCCATGTGAAGCTGCCAGCCTAGCCCTATTAGTGTGTGAGATATAAAGGAGGTCTGGGGAGCCAGTAAATGGGCCGGGACTCAGAGACAAGCCCCGCTCTCCCTGTCCCCAGCTGCTTTTCCTGATTAAACCACTGGGCTGGCCTCAGTTTAGTAAAAAGGCAGTGAGTAAACTGACAGACTGGCAAAAAGAAAACAAAAGAAAATTGGAAATTGAACTAGCAAGCACATATTGTCTGTCACTCTGCTATAACAGTCTGTTCTCTCCTGTTGGGAACTTGATAGGAGCGTATTGATGGAGTTCACAGATTTATTTTTTCAGCTCAGTGTGTCTCACTGTACCGTACCAAGCCACGTATATGACTACTATTCCACATATGATGTTTGTCAATTTATAAGATAATTTTGCAAGTCAAAAATGTTTCAGTTTATCAAAGATTTGTCGTAACATTTAGTTTATGTGAAGCCACTCACCAACAACAATATGGCGACTCGCTTTCTTAGCCGGAAAGCGAAAGAACGTGCAACACCTGTTGTTTTAGTGAGTACATCCTGGCACGAAACACACAGGAATTGTAGTGACTTTTGGGTGTGTAGTCTTTCTTATTATGAATGTTCCAAGTCTTTTTGAGCATTTTTGACATGCAAAAAAAACTTAAATAATTTTTACCGAAATTAGTTCCCATGGTGGTGCGAAGTTGTGATTTTACATTCAAATGAGTGCTGGAAATACTTCATCTAATAAATTGTAAGTCATAACAAATTGACCTGGGTCAAACGTTCAGTAGGTTTTTGTTACTCTTGATACCCCTTCATAGTTCACACGTGCTTTTAATTGGGTGACTGAGGTGCAAGGATAGAGAGAGAGGTGACAGAGAGGCTGGCGGACTGTCAGAAAGAGAAAACTGGGACAGAGAGGCTGAGAGTGGAGCAGGGGTGCAATGGAGCCACTCCAATTTCATGGGAGAGGTGTTAATCCACTGTGGTCGCTCATCACATGGTGTCCTTACTGAGATCCTCTTTTCTTTCCTTTACTCAGACTCAACATGACTAACAACATGCTCATCCAAATTAAACAGTTGAAGTTGACCACTCGGTTCCACCATAATTAACAGCAAACTCCCTCAAAGATGTCGGGTTGGATGATCACTGCTTGTTCAGATGGGTACTTGGTGCAGGCCCACATCACATACTTGCATGCAAATGAGTTCCCTCAGTGGTGGCAGTGTGCTGTCTAATCACATGCATTTATTCAGATGAGTTTAGAGGATCGCCATCCAAACTCTTGGCTCAGCACAGATATTCTAGTCAAACACACAACCACTGAATCCAATTACAAGTAATTAGCAGACATGTGGGGTAAATCACTCTCTTTATATTAATTACAGAAATGTCCCTTAGGCATCGCCCTTTTTGATAGACTTTCGGTATGCAGTCTGCATGCCCATATGATGATTATGGTCTCCTGACATTGCTGTTTTTTGCCAGCAACAGCTTGGTACAGTGAGTTGTTTTTTTTACCACCAATATGAAAAGATCAAAAATGATTTTAATGCCATTAAATGAAAATTAAATGAAATTTAGTTTAAAAAACAAGAATAAAAAAACATAGTTTTAGCCCTCACTGCACTAAACACAACATTTTCTATTAAATACAGACTATGGCACTTTCACAAGCCAACATTAAGTCCATTTTATTCCAACCTTTTTTGCAGGAATTGAACCAAAATGTGTTTGTTTTGATGAGATGGACACAGGTAAACAACAGTTTAACATGAGTGGGAGAGGACTGACTTGGAATTCTGTGGAAGTCAAAGTGAGAAAACCACAACAGTAATGGCAATCCATCCAATTTTCCATAGAAATCCATAGAGCAGCGCATGGCTTAGAAAGATGCAACAGATAGAATACATATAGTAGCTTGCTGACCAGCTAGTATATGGTTTGTTTGATTTATGTGCTTAACGATGAAAAACCTGCAGGAACAGTCGGGTCGGCTAAGGTAGTCTTTTTTGTGACTACAGACATGATCCGATCTGAACACTGCAGAATATCATGACAGGTATGTGAGTACATGCACATGGTCACACACCTAACACCATTTTTTTTTTTTACAGCTGGTTGCTTTGAACTCATATGTCAGGCCCACTCTCTCTGGTTGTTATATGAATAACCTCCCTGCCCTCACTCACACACACACACACACACACACACACACACACAAACTCACACACACTCCGGTCAGCCGAAGCCTGTGTGATGAGAGATGTATTTGTCAATAATACATCTCTCAGGAACCAGAGACGTGTCAGGTGGTGTGTCTGGTCTGCTTGTCTTTCTGCCAGCGTGAGTTTGTGTCCCTGAATGCCTCTCCACCTGACTGTCTGCCAATGGATGAAAGGATGGATGGGTTTATAGATTACATAGAAAGATAAAAAGATGGATGCATCCCGTGATGGCTCTTCTTTCTCAACTATTATTCTACTGATTTATCCACCTTTCCCTCTCTGTTGTTCACTCACAAATGTTGAGAAATGTGGTACAGCAGTGGGTCAATTAGAGATCACCCCTCCCCATTAGCCACTGCATCATTTTGATCAAATTAGCCACATAATCTAGCATGTAAAGGTCGCCATGGGCTGGTGGGGACCGCTGTGTGTTTGTTTGGATCTGGTCAGGGCGGGTCAGCGGACTGTGTTGACAAAGCGACAGAGGAGAAAGGACGGAGAAAGAGATGAATTGAGCAGGAGAGGGGAGGAAAAAAAGAGACGGATAGGGTAGGACAGAGGAAAGAAGAAGAGGGCGGAAGAAGAGATGACATTGATGGTGATGAGGTGGAGGAAGGTGTGGAGGGGGAGCAGGGCTGATGACAGGCAGAGGGAGGGTGAGACAGAAAAGGGACAAGAAACAGTAAGAAAAACACTGTGTTCTTTCAGTTGTTTTTGTCATGTTCCTTTGGTACATTCTGTAACAAGCAGTATTACAAGGTCAGGCATCATTTGAGAGAGATGTATTCTTGTCATGTAAGAGTAATACATTGTAGGGCTTTTTATGAGCTTCAGTCAACTTGTGAAGTAGTTGGTGAAAAGCCCAGGTGTGTGTTCCTTGACTAGCTCTGCAGGAGATAATCAGTGTGCAAAGAAAATGTTTGCGCTCACTTGAGGTGGTTTTGGCTTTGTCGAAAAGAGTTGATGGGCTAAATGGATTATGGACATTGTGGCCAATAAATTCTGACAAAGCGAATGGTGACTGATCAGCTGTGTCTTTGTGGATTGCTCATACCATGTGAATGCACGTCTTCGTTTCCGGAAAGCACGGAACATGGCCAATACTAGCTGATATTAAAGAACAATTAAAACTTGACTAGTTGAAACATATTTCTGAAGACATCTATCCTTTACCTCTTTTAGATTTGTCAGATGGCAAAGGGGACTTGTTTTGTTTCTTCTACTCTGTTTACTGGCAGATTACATACATGTTTAGCCTGTAGCGCAAATTTCTGACCAAACTACACTTTAGATTATTCACTTCAATCTAGTCAATGGAGACGCAAATAATTTGCATTTCTTTGTCTTTTTGTTTACTTAAAATATGCTTGACAATTGAATGGAAACAACGCTACTGTCTGTTCATTCAACTTGTGATATGTTATTCATTTGATTCTATAATTGTAAAAAGGACCAAAAAGAAGAAAAAAATACCAGAGATGCCTTGAGAAACCAAACATTGTGATGTTGTATACTATGTATCTACTGTAAGATAAAGATCATAAAATGATGATGAGTGTGTGTTGTTGTCAGTGGGCAGTCGGGTGTTTTGTCGTTGACACAGGCCAGTTGGCCCTCACAGATGGTCCCACAGACAAATGTCATGTTGGAAATGTCACGAAACGCCAGTTTTTACATGGTCACTCTGCTGGCAAGACCGCGAGTAGCTGGCAGAGCCCACTCCGTTATGTGTGTGTGTGTGTGTGTGTGTGTGTGTGTGTGTGTGTGTGTGTGTGTGTGTGTGTGTGTGTGTGTGGTGTGGTGTGTGTTTGTTGAGAGAAATGCCAAAATCTACAGAGTTGTTTTTTACATGTTCCTGTGTGTGTTTGTATGCCTTCAGGCATTCATAAGCAGCTTAATCATGCCAACCTCCTCAACTGTCTCCAATGGAGTCGCAGCGAGATCCTCTATGAGAAATATTCTAATTTTCTCTTCTAATCAAATGCACACAGAAACACATTACCCCTCACGTCAGCACAAACATCTCATTTGCTTAATAGCAAGATGTAATTTGTGAAGCAGTTATTCTGTAGCTAGAGTGTTTAATACACATTGTAGCAGATGGCATGTATATCACAGGAAGTCATGTATAACAAGGAAAAATTACAGCAAAGCGTGTGATAGACTGACACTTATTTTGAGTTGTTTTATATTCACCCACAGAGGTGTTTTCACATATGTTTCCTGATTAGACATCTCTAGTTGACATCTCCCTCAGTCCTTTGTCATTGTTTTACTGAAGACATTTTGACTTGTCAGGCTAGGAAAAGCACAGGTGTATATAATCAAGTTAACGGTGGCTGAATTCCATTTAGCTGCGTTTCTTTCAGGCTCCTGGTATTGTGCCCGTTGGCTCACCCTCACTCTCACTGGGACACTTGAACAGAACATAGCCATCGTTGTTATCAGCAACACCTGTGCTTTTCCCAAAAAGACAACTCACAATGTGTGCTGTGATAAAAGCCTGTTCCCAAATTCAGCCTGAGCAGAGGTGCAATTAGTGAGGATAATGAAAACAGCTGTGCCTAGGTTTAAACAGTGGAGAAGTTACAAGACAATGCAGGTAAGTTGTAGCTATAATGTATAATGTAATTATGTTAAATATCTCTCTAATATCTAACTTGACAGATTTGAAATACCTAAATAAGGTTGTGTTCAAAAACCACATTCTAACGTGTTCTTACTCAATCAGTATGTATTGCAAACTGCTAATTTAACTAACGATTGTGATTGCCCTTACCAGCAGACGGACTCCAATGATCACGATGTTACCGGTCCCAGCCACCGCTGAATGAAATTTTGTTATATATGTATTAATTGTAAAGGAGATTAAAATTTGCTAATATTTAGATTTTTATGTTTTCTACATTACATTATATATGTTAGCTCCCACGTTTTTCCTCTAAACTGGACTTTAACGTCAATTGCCATCTTTTGAAAATTATTTTATCCAAAAGGTTAATTATTTTAACCATTGCAGAGTTTGAAAAAAACCGCAATGCATTTCTGGGCTGTTTAGTATTTCCGGTATGCTTGTGTCTCGTATTTAGAAATTCTTGCTAATGTAGTATACATCAGGTCATTTCTTGTATACAGTTTAAACTCAATATATGCAAAATTTTACCATGTGATTTCCAACAGAGCTGTTTTACATGCTTCCATGATCTGGCCTTAAAGCTGTAATTTGTTCCAACCCAACAGGTGCAACAAAGCTAAGAGAAGGAGATGTCAATCAAACAGAGTGTAAACACACAGTCCTGAGAAGAGGTCTAATCAGGAAGAATAAACAAAACCACTTGTGTGGATGGACCATAGAAGTGCAGGTCCTTTACCTGGCCCCTTAATTTCTTTACTTTTTGAACCCTCAAAATGATTTGAATTTGCAGTAGTATACGTACCGATTGCTGGCACTGCTTCAGAAGGGTTTCCTTGTGTTTGTTGGCGATGTATGTGTGTTAATTTTAGCCACTTCTCTGGGGTCAGCCAGGCAGAGCGTTGATGTGTTTTTTAGTCTGTAATGATGACAGACATCTGCAGACAGCTTTTCACCGCCTCCTCCTCGCCATGTTTTATGAGATGGAGCAGCTAATTCTGGTCGGATTTTTGTTCGTTTGCCATATTCACCCGGTAAAAATGTGCTTCGGGATCCCGCCGGTGGTCTCTGCTGCTCTACCGTGGAGCAGCAGAGAGTGGGGTTCTGAATGAGGACATCCAATCTGCAGCGTACCTATTTGGGCTAAATGTTTTTGTTCCAGAGCGCAAATGTGATTCAGCGCCGTGTTCGTATGCATTCATTTGAAAAATAGGCCAGTTCCCATGAGAATCTCTATCTCACTGTCTCTCAGTCTTTCTGTCTCTCCAGACACATCTTTTCCTGTCTGGCCATTTGTTCTTGTTTTCACACCCACATCCCTCCTTATCTATCTATCTATTTATCTATATATATATATATATATATATATATATATATATATATATATATATATATATATATTTCTCCAATCATTCCTTCTTCCTTTTGCTTTTCCATCCTTTTCTCTTTTACTTCCTGCTTCCCCCTTCCTCCTTCTGTTCCTCCTCTCCTACACCTCGTCACTAAGTCTCTTTTTTTCCCTCAGAGTTGGTCACTCACTCACAAGCACTCGCTCGTTCATTCGCACCCACTCACTCACCGCTTGGCACTAACAAACACACTTGCACTTGTTCGCTCATTCAATCTCCCTCCTTCTCACTGTTTCCTTACTGTGGATCCTTCCCTCTAAATCTATACTATTAAGTTTCATAATGAGATCAGCGCTCTGTCAAACGGTAGCACTCTGTTAGAGTGTTCTGTCTTGTAGACGAGGGAAACCTTCCCTTGTAGTTCTCCTTCACACGCTCACACACACGTATAGGTTTGTGATCACTCATCATCAACATCTCCAGCATCATGACCTTCTGTCAATCAGGTAGGTCCCTTTGATTTCTCTGGATGAAAAGAGAGATTTTGGTAGATTTTTAAGTAACATACTAGTGATTTAGCATGTTTTGGCACATAAATCACAAATAGTGCAGTATGGCCTGTTATTTAGTTCTTGTTAGCCTTCCAGGTTTGAAAGCAATAAGTCTTCATACCTAAACAAAAATGATAGAAAAGGGCCTTTATGACATTCCAAAAATAACGGATATGAGCTTTGTCTAGTCTGCTATCTCTAAAGGTATAGTTACATTAAGGCAACCAAACCTGAGGTTTGACATTTTTGCAAATGTACCGCTGGTATCAAAGTCGCACACTTTCTACAGCCTCAGCTATACTTTCTGCAAGAAGGGACGCATGGACATTTGCTGAAGTGGAATCGTGACGAGGACATTTCTGGATACATTTTACCCCATGTGGATTTCTCCTCGCTGCAAACCCACATTCTCAAAGCTGCTCAAAGAACTCCATTTTCCGTCGGCACGGCAAGTTAGTTTCCATTCCAATTTGTTGTATTTGGCTTTTAGCTAAACCAACTTTTCCGCCATAGCTAAACCAACTTTTTCCGCCATTTCTTTGAAAGGTTTCTTCAAATTTCTGCCATTTCCATGCAGGTTCTTTGATGTGCAAATTTTGCATAAAAACAGGTGGATGGAAGCGGACTTGTAGAAGGTCTACATAGTGTCTCAAAATGAGAAGCAACGACATTAAAGCTTTTCTCTTTGTTTCGAATTTTCCATGAATGAAACTAGCAACAACCAATGTTAGCCACTACTCAACCTGCAAGTATGCACTATGCCAACTCTCCAGTTCATTGTTTCTCTAAAACACAATCACAATATAGCTTGAGAGAATGGCAGAAGCTGAAAACAGCAGCAGAAGCCAAATGTTTTCATATTGCTCTGGAATTAACTGTCTCTGCCTTAAAGGTGGCAAAGCATACTTGAAACTTGGAAATGCTTTGCAAATGGTTTGCAGAAATGTGTGGTTTTTAGCTTAAAAAATGCTAAGCCCTTTAGGACCACATGTTGTGAACTCCCAAGAGACAGCAGCCTCCAAGAGGATCAAGTAATGTGTCAGTAAATGTCAACCATGAGTCAGCGGCGTCCTCTCATCACCACCCATGGGAAATGGACTAAGAACAGCAGGAGCATGAGCGATCAAACGAAAGAGTGAAATGGAGTCGAGCGGAAAAAAAATATTTTATCTACTTAAATTAGCTTATTGGGAAACAGCAATCAGGCCTGTATTCAGTGGAAGTGGACAGGAGACACTGGCAGAAAAATATATTGACTGACTCTCTTTCAGGGGTGTGATTTATTCCACCTTTTAGCTGGTGATAGGTGTAAATGACTGCCTGACAAGTTGGTACAAGAGCTAAAAACATAAACGTACTCGTGAAATGTGTATTTTCTCTTCCCGCTTCATCTGTTTTTCTCCCCGGCTGACGTCTACGTCGTCACACTCTATTGGCGTGCTGAATAAGAGGAGTGGACAGGAGTGTGGATCCATGTTTCCATTTTCAGTCCGGGGTCAGGGCCAGATCACACCTTCAAAGTGTTTGCTTCGCACCAATGATCCGCAGGGTGTCTTATGTAAAAGACAGTGGGTGGGTGCTTGTGCGCGTGGGTGTGAATGTGTGTGTGTGTGTTTGTGTGACAGAGAAAGGTGTCATCTCTGTTGCTGAGTGTGTGTGTGTGTGTGTGTGAGTATGAAACTCCCCTAAACCTCTCTGATGTATGCTTTTTATCTGCACAGAGGAAGATGACAACTCAATGGAGGTCAAACTAAAATGACTTCAATACAAACTGATAATCATGGATCATTATCAGGTCACTGGAGTTTTTTCTTATTATCGGCTGTGTGTAATGATGGCAGACAAGGATTGAAAGCTTATTATTTTTGCTGTAAATGGCTCTCAATAATAGGTGTTCTTTTTGAGGTGTTTTTCACACAACTTTATGCAGGGGTCACAGCACTAAGTTATATTCGCTCGTAAATGCAAGTTTGGTGGGGCCACAGGCTTGGTGACGTAGCTACTACGCTGCTTAAAGGGCTAGTTGGATGCTAGGGAGCTAACTGTTAACCCGCTAGCCGGACTCATTTTCTTTCTACTGTTCTGTTTGGCATTTTTTTTCCACCATTTCACACTATTACAGCCCATAAGAAGTTAGTTAAGATGTATAATAAAGCTTTCCGAGCTATCGAGTTTGCTGACGGTCAGAAAGCAAACGTGTTATCATGAAAGCTAAATTTGGTCACTCACAAGACAACAAGTTATAGTAGTTTATTCAAAAGACTTATTTGTTCCAGCAATTCCAGTCTCATAACCGTCCCCAAACCATTGCTCTGTTGTGGAACAGTTTTTAAGTTGTAGCTGACTAGCTTCGACAGCTACCTCTATTTTGGACGCTACATCCCCTAAAAAGTCAGCAAGGCAGATTCTGTTGGTCAAAAGTGCAAAATCACAGGGGATTTGCGAATATTAATTAGCCTCTTTGAGCAGATCCTCAGATATCAGTGATTCAATTGGAATAGATTTATTCCACAAAATTATCACTGATTCATGTGCCCTTTAGTGTATTGACTCTCTGATATCATTCCAACCAATTACATTAACTGAACTCACTAACACTTTTTAAAATGCTTCAATGGTAGAGAAATTAATCTGTGAAATCATCACCTTTTAAAATCAAACCAACCTGGAATCTTGATGGATTTAGTGTTGGACCATTTCCCAAATAAGATGGGTTGTTCTCAGAATTTAAAGGCATAATTGCTGCATAATTGTAGCTTTTCTTCGTTTTCTTCTTTCTCTCAGTGCAGTTCATGAAATCACTGCGGGCTACCAGAGGTCCAGGTAATTGGACTAAATCCTTATTAAGCTCTTATTAAAGCCAGTTTCCATTGTGAACTCAATTTTTACTGTTGAATAAGCTAACATTTTCTCCCACTCTCAGTAGTTATGAAATTAGGGTTTTCTTTATTATTATTTTACTGAGAAAGACCGCTCTGTGTCTTGGAAAATCAAAGATGGACGCTAAGAATATATTCTCTTTTTTGGCCATTATATCAGACAACTCCGAGGTCTTTTTCATTCAGGTCCTGTCTGACTGCCTAGGAGGGTTTCTTGTCACTCTGCGAGTAGTGGGGGTTTAAACTGAGAGGTGTCGCTTTCTATCAAGGGTGACAGTTTAAATATTTCCCATTTAGGCTTGCAGCACTGCAAAAAACAACAACATAAAGATCAAGAATATTATCAATATCATGGAGAAAAATACCCCAAAAATCACCTCAATTAAAATGCATTTTCAACGTGAAACATACTTCATTGTCAGTCAAATTCCATTTGCAAATAAATGCATTTTTTTTAGCAGGAAAATACAAACAATATTGACTCCCAAAATGAATGAATACGCCATCCGACGTGCCAAAATAAATACTGCGCTCTTTCTGTAGCACAACGTTCTGTGTGTACCCATTAAAATGATGCATTCTCGTCTGGGGGAGAATTACTGAGCAGCAGCACTTCTATATGCATTGATCTCTTGTACCAAAATATCAGTTTGTCTCCAACAGTTTCTCCCTCGACGCAAAAAAAATTGCTACGCTCATTAACAAACCTGATGCTCTCCACAGATCTGCGAGGAGACACAAGGAATCAGCACATGCAGAAATCTCACTGCATAAATCAATTTTGCAAGGCCGTCTTTTATCCTCCTAACCGCAAATTCAGTCGCCTGCTACTAGAAAAACAACTTGACACTTTTGTTCAGGAGGACTCATACCAGGGAGCAGAGGATGGATATATACAGTTATCAGGAATTACACAGGCTCCCCTTGAGAGTCTGTTGAGGGCTTTTTAAGTCATGTCTGAGATGCTTTTAACAAGAAGTTCTTGGCGCAGTGGTCAGAAAAATTATTTGTTTCTAGGCTTTTACTCCCAGTAGTTTAAGAACAGAGTGTGCTTGCAGAGCAGAGTGTGTGTGTGTGTGTGTGTGTGTGTGTGTGTGTGTGTGTGTGTGTGTGCGCTGTAATCAGTAATATGCAGGGCTGGAGATGGAACACAGCAGGCTGCACTGCTGAGAACAGAAATAGTGCTTTTACTCCCGCTGCTGCTCCAAAATCAACTCATTTCTTCTCTGTGTTTTTGAGTGTGTCTACGTGCATGCATTTGTGTCTATGTGTGTGTGTGTGTGTCCCTTCAGCACAGGCCTTTGCTGATATATGTAAAAGTTTGCACATGGATAATAAAGACATCTGTAACTTTTTATCACCTATCAAAACTTGTGCGAGTGTGTGTCAAGCTTTTAAAATCATAACCTCACGCCATCTAAAACTAAAAAGTTATTATGCAAATCCCTCAATTGAACGTCTTTGTTTCGGGGAAGAGGGAAAGAAAGGGAGAGATAACAACTCTTTTGAAGAGATGAAAAGCAAAATGCTAATTCTGAGTTGCCTGTCGACACAAAGAGAGGAAGACAAAGCAGGAGGTTTTATTTTTTTTTTACCTTCCCTGTTGCATTCTTAACGGGTTTCCTGTATGTGTTCACAGCTTGTGTGCATGTGTTCGTACTGCGTGGGTGAGAATTCCATCATGACACCTTGAAGAGAATCCTTGCAGGTGTATGTGTTTGTGCAGCCGCCATGTTTTTGTCCCTCTATTTTAGTAACACAATATCATAATGGAGGTTGGAGACAGACCCCATGCAGCTGTTGACCTCAGTCTGTTGAGAGCCTGGTTGATGATGATTGGAGGTAATCTGCCTACGTGGAGCAACATGGTGCCAGAGCTGCAAGTATAATTATGCTGTATGAGACCAGGGGAGCTGGAGCGGGGAGGGGGGGGAGCCATTGGAAGTGACTGGTGAGAGACTATTTATAGCTGATGGCTAACTGTCTCTACATGAGTGGCTGGTACTTAAGTAGAGAGGCTGTGATTGGGCGATGAGTGGTGGCTCTCAAGATGAGACAGTTTGGTTGGTTTGTTGACTTGTCTCGACTTATGATGTTGTATATTTATTTTTTAAGAAGTAGATTTTGAGACCTGTGTATTATTACTTATAACATATTTATGTAGTACGAATACATATGGAATAAGTAATACTGATTTATTACCTTAGTAAACATTGTGAACATGACTTTATGGTCTCAATCACTATGTTGTATTCAAATTTGCTATGCGTTGGCCCTTTTTCTGGTGTATTAGAATTGAGAAATTGTTGTTTCTACTCACTCGTCAATTTCCTGCGTTCTCTGTGTCCCACAGGTACTACAGCGCCACCATCCTGCAGATGTCGGGAGTGCGGGACGACAGGCTGGCGATCTGGCTGGCCGGACTCACCACCCTCACCAACTTCCTGTTTACCCTGCTGGGAGTGTGGCTGGTGGAGAAGGTGGGGCGCAGGAAGCTCACCCTGGGCAGCATCATAGGTAAGTGACTCAAAAATGTCCACATCAGGTAGTAACATCTGCAGATCCCAACAGCCATTCTTGCGTTATATGTGTTTACATTTTTTTCTGTACAGGGACATGTTTGAGTTTGAGCCTGCTGGCCATTGGTTTCCTGATGTCTGCCCAGCACAGTCCTCCTGTCACCTTCCACCCATTGGACCCATCTATGGCCAACTCTACCTGCGCCAAATACCAGTAAGTACCCACTCGTATTGTTCAGTTTGGTTTTCAAGCAGCATTCATTCAGCTACAATGGACCCACCACTATGCAACAATGAACACTCATCCTCTCCCTTTATAACAACCCATGATCAAAACTAATAAAAAATCTGTAGTTACAATTTGAATAAATCTGTTAAATCTATTTTCGACTTGAAATTACCCCCACTGCTATTTGCATCCAGATTAGCAATTTGCTGTTTTATTGCCCCTCTCAACCAGCTCTTCACTGGGGTTTGTCATTATGTCACATTATGCACGGGTATAGAAGAAAGCAGAGAGCTATGGCAAGACCCCTATTCACCTAAGAGTCCGTCTGCTCTTTGTAAAAGCACTCAACACTTTGCAGTGTCAGAATATCAAATCCAGGAGAGCACACTCGGCGGTGGAGAGCTTCAGAGGAAAAAAAACGCGTCTGAAAGGATATTTGCGGTGAAGATATTGCAAGTTTTCACACATAAAAATGAAAGCCAGCATGTACGTATATGCAGGTCAGATTCATGCCCTTTACTCACCAGGAACATATATTCTTGAAACCACAATATTAATTCTGTGTTTCCTCTGATATGCTGAGTTAATATTGTTCATGTCTTTATGCCTTAATAATCCTTCAAACCTTAGGACAGAATCAGCTACAATTCACTTCATTGTCGCCACAAAGGACAAACACACAGAGACAGAGGGTGTGTTTTTTTGTTGTGCAAGCCAGAGATCAGATGCCTCTGCGTCCCAATTTACTCTCACTTACACAGGACGAGGCTCATGTGTAACGGCGGCCTTTCATCATAACAACAAACAACGCCTAATGGACTCGCTGTCCAGCACCCACACACTACAGCGCACACAAACTAATTTGAAGAGATGAGTGCTTTTACCACACTGTATTGGCTTCATTGAGTTCACTTTACTCCCATAGGAGCCCACACATCCCCTCGCTGACCACGGCACCAGAGCCGCCACGGGCCTCTCACACTCTTTGTGGGTTGGACGTCTGGTTTAAGGGTGTATTCTTAAGGAGTCTCCAGCGGGGTTTGACTGCAGGTTACTTGCCTGGGAAATGATGCAATCTCTTGGATGTGTTACCTTTTAGATTTAATAATTGACCATGCAGTTGTATGATACATACATGATGTTATGAAACATAGAAAATTAGTCAGATCTCTGAAGTTTAATAGATTTTATTACAGGTTTTGTACCTTTTCTTTTTTTAATAATCAAAGAGAAAACTCCATAACTTTGTTCAGACAAAAGCACCTATTTATTATACTTTACTGTGTGATTACTTATTTATTGAACTTGTTTTTTATCTAGTTTTCTGCTTATGTTTCTTATTTATTTGTTTGCGCTATCCACTATGCTGCTATAATCCTGCAAATTGCCCCGCTGTGGGACTAATAAAGGATTATCTTATCCTATCTTATCTTATAATAACAATATGTATGATATTTATTCAAAAAGACCAATATTATACACATTTTCAAACCGCATCACTGCATGTCTCTCCTCACCTTCCCTCACTATTTACCTCTGCTTCCCTCCGGTACTAATACATGGTTTTATTTTCATCTAGCTGACCTCAGTGTGAAATCTGAGCAAGGTGCCCCGCATCACAGGGAGGCTGCAGCCTGCGAAAAATAGACCTGCGAAACAAGACACATTTCGTGCACTTCAGGATCACAACAACAACAAACCTGTTGGAATGCACTGTGTGCCCTTGTGAATAAAAAGGCCTCCTACATATGGACTGCTCATCACATAACTGACTATGGCACAAGACAAAGACATAATAGAGGAATGAGAAGTGATCATTTATGATGATCCCACAACATTTGTATTGTGCTCCTAATTCTGATTTATCACTTCCTGCATGTGTGGAACAGTCCGCACATTCATTTAATTTGGGTAATGAGGCAAGTCTCAATTAAAGGGGGTGGGATGCTGCTTTCTGTTACAGCCCTGTCTTGTGAAGTAGTAAAGGTGGATAGGTGTATATTAAGAGTTGTAGTGCAACTCAATACTATACTTTTAAATATATGTTTGTGAAAAGTAAAGGAATGTGTGACTTGAAGAGCCACAGTCGCAGTCTGATTGATTGTGTTCAGATAAATTATCCCTCATGTGTCTGCTGTTTGGCTTTCAGGCTGTGCGAGCCGTGCATGCTGGACCCCGGATGTGGTTTCTGCTACCGTGAGAACGCCTCGTCACTCCTCGCCTCCTCCTGTGTGCCAGTCAATAAGGCCTCCGACGAGCAAGCAGCATGGGGCAGGTGAGTCACAGGCAGGCTGCGAGAGTGCGTGTTCAGGATGTAGCGGGGAGGGTTAGGGTTGGACATTTTGGTAACATATGAGCGGGATATGCATTTAGAGTTTGTTTAAAATGAATTCAATCGACATCCAATGTCAGGAGTGATTAGCATAATCCAATGAGTGTGCTTGCCTCTTTCAGATGCTCCAACTCCAGCCTGATGAGAGATCACACCTACTGGGCCTACAACTACTGTCCCACCTCCTACTCCTGGCTGGTTCTACTGGGTCTGGTCCTCTACCTGGCTGCTTTCGCTCCAGGTACACCTGTCATTAAAGTGTTACTGATATCAGGTTTTGTTCGAATAGCTACATTACATTTAAAATCAAATATTGAGCAGCAATCAGAATCAGAATCAGCTTTATTGGTACGCATACATGGAATTTGACTGCGGTTTCACACGCTCACTGGTACACAGAAACAGACAAATAAACAAAGAATAAAAAAGGATAAACATTAATTATGCAAGTTGAGACGGGAGCTTCTTTTTTCTTGGCTACAACACCTCACCACAAGGTGCATTAAGAGGCTGTTCTAGAGCTTTCAATTATCTCACACAAATTTTCCAGCAGATGGAGGTTGCCAGTTGTCATGGAGTAGCAGATGACATACTCTAACTCTTCACTGAGCCTCCAGTTTAAACATGTCTCCATCCTCTCATTATCTCTCTCAGGGATGGGCCCAATGCCGTGGACCATCAACTCTGAGATCTACCCTCTGTGGGCGAGGAGCACGGGCAACGCCTGCGCAGCCGGAGTCAACTGGACTTTCAACGTCCTGGTGTCGTTCTCCTTCCTCCACCTGGCTCAGTACTTCACCTACTATGGTCAGTTTGTGGGCTGCAGAATTTTGAACCAATCAGAGCTTTTATTCTTTATTTTTGTGGAAGAAATTGAGCGTGATCAAAATAGGGAAAATCGATCGTAATTTTCTTTTTTTATAAATCCACTCAAACTGAGCTCATGTCATTTCACTCAGACTTAACACTCCTGTCAGGAACAATTACCACCAGCCAATCAACACCGTCAGTCCTCATCCAATCTGGTCTTATGCAAACCTCACAGCTGATCTTGTGTAACATGCCCATCATACATGCTTGCCATACGTCAAAACCAGCAAGGGGGTATCGGCTGATTGATACCCCGATGTGTTTCCAACCTTTTCTTCAACCATACCTCCTCATCAGGGTGTCTCAACAGCAGGTTTCTCCTCAGACAGGAAGGAACTGACCTTTGGTGGCACTGGCAATCGATCCATCAGGGGCGGTTGCGGGGACATCCTGAGATGCAGCGGGTTAATGATCGATCTGAGTTCCTGTTTATAAAAATAGTTTTAACGAAAAACATAACGAAAAAACTGTGTGAAAGCTGAAATAAACACAATAGCGTTGCCATATAAATGGTAATGGTATTTAGCATAAAGCACTTTCAAATGCTATTCTTCTATGACAAGGGGAAAATAGAGATCACAGAAGTCAGGAAATCTCATTAAACCTCTGTCACTGTGTCAGTGTATGAACACTCGTTTATACATGCGTTTGTGTCTCTTTGTAGTAATGCCATTTTGACAGGAGATTGTTAGTTATTCTTTAAAGTTATTATACGCTGACCAGGAGCCTAAAAGTAATAATTCAACCTGCTAAAACACTTTGATTTGTCAGCACACATACACACATCTCCTTGGAGGTTTAGTGGGCTGTCAACATCCAACATGATCTGCCTTCAGGATCCGCTGTCACCACCAGTGTTTCTTTTTCTGTAAATGAATGAGAACAAACGTATTTATAAAAAGCAGTTCCAGTGTGTTCCTCGTGTTCGTGGGTGGCTGTCTTTGGTAACAGCGTGTTTTTATTTTTATTCTGCCTTCCCAGGAGCGTTCTTCCTCTACTCCAGCCTGGCTTTGCTGGGTTTCTTCTTCATCTACGGCTGCCTGCCGGAGACCAAAGGCCGCCGCCTGGAGGAGATCGAGGCGCTGTTCGAAAACCAGCTCTGCTCCTGCGGCGCTTCTGATTCGGACGAGGCACGGCAGGTCGAATACATCCGGGTCAAAGGTTCAAACTACCATCTATCGGATAACGACGCGTCTGACGTGGACTAGGGCGAGCTTGAGTGTTAGGTTAGCTTTGGTGATTACTTAAAAATGCAGTGTGTAAAGTAAAATTTTACTTTTTTTTTTTTATGTGTGAGCTAAGGAGCCACTGTTGGTTACAGATCACAGATTCAAAGGCCTTTTGCTTGTATAAGGATGTGAGTGTGTTCACCTCCAATTCAGCCAAATTGATGACAAGTCAATGACAGGTCAGCCTATTCTCTGAATTAGGGTGAACTGAAGCCAGATCTAGAGTCAAACCTGTTTTAGTCGACAGCTGAATTTTTCAACCATGCACTACAAATATCTAAATTACAAAAGGCTTAAACATTGCCGTGTCTTTTTAGAGGACACTTGGTCAGGAAACATGACTGTTGAACACACATTGCATGTACAAAATACAAGCGACATTCCTCTCTCATGAAGTCCACCAAGGATGATGTACTTTAAAAAAAGAGGCTGCAGCTAATTTTCAGTAAGGTGTTCCTAATATTTTGTACATTTGTTGACTAAATATAATTTATGATTTATATACGATGTTGTATGTGCATTATAAAAAGTAAAACTCAGCCATCCTACAGCATTATGTCAGAATACGTTTCCATCTAGAACTCCATTTAAAAAGTTACAGTAAATGTGGTCTTGAACGCCGGGGTTTGTGCATCCTCAAAACTTTTGTTGCCATGGCAGCAGTTGTGACACATTGTCGGTCCATAGTACCGTTATGCCTTTCTATATGAAACACATCTCAGTTACATGTTGTTGAAGCTTGTAGCATAGCGCACCAATGTCAGTTCCTCATCTGATGGCAATCTCAGTTTGTGGTATATTTTTATGAAAAGCAAACACCAGAGATGTACAGTATATTGTTCAAGTTTAGAAAACTTGTATTGTCAGTTGGTGCCTAAATAACTCTTCATTCTAGTAGCACTGAAAGGAACAAAAGTTCTGTTGCTATAGTTTATATTTATTTAATTATTTATTTAAATTATTATTTGCAACAAAGTATTGCTTTAGTATTGTCTTAGTTTTAGTCTTGCAATTCCGTCGCTACCTGCCTCTTACACAATACTATGGAGAGTACCGTCTCATGTCACTTTGTCGCTAAGCCAAAACCTACACCATGACCCCATGTCATAAACATGTAATGTCTAGCAAAGACAGTGGTAGACTGGTTTTTATACGAGCCTTGACTTGTATTCTAAGTATTTCTTTCCATCCTAAACATGATAATATTAGTGCCTGTGTGTTGTGAAGGTCCCTAATGGCCGTTCTTCAGTCCAAATCCCTGAATCGGATCTATTACATCATGTTATGATAATTAGGTCTACATAGCTTTTTGTTTTTTATTTGACATGTACATATTTGCATTTCACCTGTGATGGAATGTTATTTTTTTACTATGATTTCATGTATTTTTGTCTTCCTCCATTGCCTTATGTACAAATAGCAGAGCATATCATTAACGTGGTTCTTGTGTCAGACGTCGAGGAGTTGGCTTTAACGTAGTTTGCCAATGTTGTTTTGTAAAAAATTGTGTGAGGCAACACCTTGTTAGTCAAAATACACATTGGTTTCTGTGTAGCAAAAATATAAAACAGTTTGGAAGTAGACTACGGAGTAACAGGTAAATAATGCATCAACAGGCTGCGCTGTTGCCGTCTCCAGTGAACGGGGGAAGTCCAATCATTTTTGACACGTGGGTCCTAACCCATCATGAATTAATAAGATACAATACCTCTTTTTAATAAACTTTTCAAATAAAGAAGCAGTTCGTCAAATTCCGTGGCACAATGCAATGACATTTTTAGTGACCAATCAAAGTTGTTAGAGAAAAATAGCTGACTATGTTTCGAGATGTGATGGTATTGTTTTATGGTTAGATTTCCATTTAATCCAGGATTAGCTGTCTTTAAACCACGCAAACTAGTTTTGTACTGAAAGTATTACTACAGGTTAAAAAACACACAGATGAAGCTCCATAACACAGATTGTGTAGTTAAACTTGTGTTGACCAAAATATTTAGCGTGATTGTTTCAGCTGTTGACATCCAGCTGTGTTAACAATGTCCTCTACCGCGGCTGGAGGACATTCAATGTGTACTTCTGGTGAAATGGGTGCATTTTTTTTCTATGTGAACCAACTACGTGTGTTTCTACAGTTTACGAGGAACTACAAAAAATACCAATAAAAAAGAGTGCTGTATAGTATATTTGATTATTGTTCGAGCTGTATATGTTTTGCTAGAGTTTATATTCTATATGAAAAAGTGTATATCTTCATGAAATCTTAACACTTGAATATGTATATGGGGATAGAAATAAACTTATGAATCTGAGTAACGATTTGGGGCTTTATTTCCCTGTGTGTCTTTCATAACACTTAGAACAAACACTTTAAAATATCTATGTGGTTTACATGCTTAAAACAAACTATTTAACAATGCTTTAAATTTAAAAACACATGCACAGAACACTTTTCCAATTTCCTGCTTATTTCCTCCATCCATCTATTTCACTACCTTACTTCCTAACTTTGAGCAGGAGCAAAATGTCAGCTATTTCCTGAAGTGTCTCGGCCTCTCCTGAGAGTGAGGTGTGACCTCCTCCGTCGCTTCATTTGAGAGGCCCCTCATCAGACGGCCATTTTCTTGTTCCCCCCTCTCATCTCTGCCATCTCTGTTCTCCTTACCTAAATCACAAACAAGAGCAGAGAACATGCACAGTCGACAAAATACCCCCAGTTCCTTTCTGTATTTGTCAGAGGAATTTGCAGAATAGAAAGAATGTAAATATGAATCTTTAGTTTCTTAATTTACACATGAAGTGACATGAAGAATCTTTCACATTATACCTCTGCATCAGTCATGCTCAGAACATCCAGAAAAGGGTTTATGGGTTTCTGCGGGATCTCTCTGCCATCAGTGCATTTGTTTATGAAGCTGCTGCCTGATAGGAAACCAGCCACGGATTGCTTCTTGGTCCAGGGCGTATGCTTCTCTCCGCTCCTCCACTGGTCTGATGAAGGTGTGCGTGTACTCTGCTCTGCTGCAGTATCAGTTCGCCTCCCTGTGGCTGGAAGCTGCACTGACACATCAACAGGTGACAGGAGAGAGTCGAAGCCAGCTGCTCCAAAAGCAATGCTGCACTGAGTCGAGGTGTCACATGTCTCAGCTGTGAAGTTGTCGACAGTTTGAGTTCCCGCGTCTCGGGTTTCATTGGATGTTTTCTTGCATGTGCACAGCTCTGAGCTCTGAGTTTGAGCCAAAGCTGGAGGAGATGCAATCTGAGGTGTGTTGCTTAGCTGTTGGCTATTACTTCCTAAGGCTTTAACTTGGAACGCTACGTTCTCCATAACTTCCTGATCATCTCTGAGGTTCATTCTGGGTTTTAGCAGCGGTGTGAGAGGCCTGGGTTTAGTTTGCCTTTGTTTTGGGTTCCCCTGTGAGCCCAGGTTTGAGTTTTGGCTATTAGCCCAACAGGCTTGGTCCATACGTGAAGAGGCAGCCTGAAGACGTGGCTGACAGCATTCTTCATCCTAAAATACAGTTAGAAAAGGGAAAAACAGCAGTGTTCACAAATGAATGAGGGGACTATTTTTGACAGGTGTTGATTGTAGGATTGTGTGTTCAAAAGTTATGGCAGATTTACAATCTGAGTTTAATCAACAACAATTCAGTATGTGTTACAATATTTTAACTAAACTCTACTGTGGCTTTAACTGTTTTTGCAGTCCCTGTGCAACAGCAAGATGGACAAAACTTCTAAGTGTAATTTTACTTACGTCATTTGAGTCTGAACTGAGGTAACCTCTGCTACAAGAGTAACTTGGCGAGTATTCACATCCATTCATGGGGCCGTTGTTGTCTTCGAGACATGCTGTGGCAGTGGAAAAAACCCAGCATCTATTCAGCCTATTCTCTTTTCTCCGGCACATACACAATAAATGGGTAGCTTAATTGGAGATGCTTAAGAAACTTACAAAAGTTCATGTCATTGGAGTTGGAGAGCTGTGAATAAAAAACAGAATTAACATGTAAAACTGCAACTGCCCACATCAGAAGTGCAGAGTACATTCATATATTCCTCCATCAGGATAGATGAAGAAATACGGTTAGAAACTCCAACAGCAATTCATTGTGATGGGAGAACAATATTGAAATGTTAATTAACTTAATTGACCGGCAGGTTTTTATTGTTTTTTTTCTTTCAATTCAATGTTGGTTTTCGTGGCAGTTACAAACTCTACCACCTGGTGGCAATAAAAGGCTCAACACACTCAAAACTCAACACACTCACATGTATGTGGTTGCCTCCCTCCACTTCCATGCACTGTGAGTCAGGGACAGTTCTGACAGTGAAGGAAAAAAAAAAAAAGACGTCATAAAAACAAATCTTTTACATATCAATGATTTAAAAAAAAAGTGTTTGATTTTGTGTTAACACCTACTGTGGTGTTGAAGATGCGGCTGGTGTTTGATCTTTGAGATATATCTTTGATGTTCCTCTTCCAAAATGAGACGCTGAAATCACAAATGTCAACAAGAAGGTCACTGTGGTTGTGAGAAAAAAGTTTCAGTCGGTATTCACCTTCTCTTTCACGTTCTTCAGCACTGAAGCCCCTGAAGACATCATCCTCAAACTGCTGCTCAGTTTCTGGCTGGTTAAGAGTGAACTCCAACGTAGGCTCCTTGTCCTCTAATTGGTTGAGAGAGAAGGTGACATCATGTCTTGCTTTGTCCCAGGCCTCTGTGTTGCTGTGATAACATACAGACACGTTGAGTGCTTACAAAATGACAGAGAGCAAATAGTTCATTAACTTCTAGTGTCATTCTCACTCTGGCTGTGGACTTCTAAACAGGACTTGTGCTGCTGTGGAGGTCTCCAGTTGGCAGAGGGGTGGGTTTGAGCCGTAAGACCAGTGGATTCCGTCTGTCATACCTCTGGGCTGGGAGAAAAGCTGGAACTAGCAAAATAAAATCAGTTTGGATATTAAAGTAGCATCATATTTGGGAAGACGCAGACATATTAAGTAAGTAAGGCCTATGTAGCTTCATGTTGAGTTGAATGTTCCCATGTCTGTGTGCATAATGTGATTATATTAGTGTGAGATATACTAAAAATAATATTCTCTTTTTACTGCCTTGTTCTGGCCCAGCACTGCGGTGTCCCAGGATGGAAGGGAGCAGTGGGGAGGTAGCTGTGTCTGCGTCTGGCTTCTCTGCTGGAGGTTCAGATGCAGGGGGAATATTTCTGAGGAGACTAGTTGGATTTGGCCTAAATTGACAGATTTTATGCAGTTTCAAAATTCACAGTCACCATTGTGTAATATAGTTGGTTAAAGTATGATCTATGAAATACTTTGCAACACCACCTTGGCCTGATGAAGCTGATGAGGTGGAGGAGAAGGGGCTGAGGGGGTGGCTCATGGGTGGCAGGTAGTCAGACGCGCTGTTGTCTGAGAAGGCTGACTCCAGCACTGGTGACAGCTGGGGAACAAAAGAGTAAATTACTTTTTAACCAGAGGGTGCTTAGATTAGATTTATCCGTCCATTTATCTGCTTATCCTTTACAGGGTCCCAGGGGGCTTGTCAGGGCTAATACTTAGAGCCAGACAACCATTAAGATCACATTGATATCGGTAGGCAACAATTAACTTAACCTGCATTTATTTGACTGTGGAAGGAAGATTGTGGACTCAAAGAAACAAGACTAAACATGCAACCTCCACACATGAGGGCCCAGGCCAGCCAGCAGGAGTTGAACTCAGAACCCTTCTTGCTTGTGAGGCGTCAGTGCTAATCACTACCCCGCCCGTTTTCCAAAGAAGAAAAACTGCGAAAGGGAAGCTGGTAAGTGACTTACCTGCCCACACTTGAAGCCTTGAGGAATAACATGCTTTTTTTTCCTCTGTCCTTGAGCACTAGAAATTGACACAGAATACAATGAATGTTGGTAATGCGTTGAGTATTAATTCGTGAGGCATCGGATAATGTCTGCGCTGCGAGATACTGACTTTATAAGGCTGAAAACTACTTATTGGACCTTTAATTCATAAGCCAGAGGACTCAGCACTTGAATACCAATGATTTGAAGTCAGAATCTACCACTCTAAGAACGACATGCAGTTCAGAAATTCTATTTGATTCAAGGGTGATGGTGACAAAATCAAATGTGACAATAAAACCCATACTCCAGCTCTACCTGTACTGAGGCTCGCCCTCAATAAGATGCAGCTGGGATGGAGAGCAGGGGCTCATTGGAAGTACCAGGGGCTCATTTCTCCTATGCTTGGATCCTCCTTTATAGCTGCCAAGAACTGCCACTTTTGGAGGATCTGGAAAAACCCCACACATTGTTGGCTGATTTCATTTGCCATACTGAGAGTATGATGAGCACGTACATTAGTGAATCAGTGATCACATGTACAGTACCAGTCAAAAGTTTGGACACACCTTCTCATTCAACTACTTTGAAGAATCTAAAATATAAAACATATTCTGGTTTGTTGAGCATTTGTTTGTTTACCACATCATTCCATATGTGTTCCTTCATAGTTTGGATGTCTTCAATATTAATCTACAATGTAGAAAAAAATAAAAAATAAAAATAAAGAAAAACCATTGAATGAGAAGGTGTGTCCAAACTTTTGACTGGTACTGTATATATACGACACAGCGCATTTATATTTGCAAAACAGTGTTATTTGATGTTTAACTATTTGGAATAAACTTTATTTCATGTAACTGAGTCTGAGACATAACGTTTACCAGCAATCAGACATGTTTTATCTTTGTCATAAAGCCAGTATAAGGGAGGGGGTTACTATTCATTATTATTCTCCCTTTCAGCTTCTTTAGTTTGATTTTACAATACAACCGTTGCTTTATAATGTATAATGTCTAATTTGTACTTCTCACCTTTAATCTCTTTCTTAGCAGCTATCTGGTTGACGATAAACAAAGTCACCAGGTCCATACTACCAGAGCTGCTTTCTCGAGGGGATGCCGGCAGAGCAAGTCCCAAGTTTTTCAACTTGTGTTGCATTTTTCTCCTTTCAAAGAACTCCTGGGGGAAACAGTCACACCAGAACAGTCAGCTAAAAGTATACGAAGTTTATATATAAATATATGTTGTCTTATAAAGTCATGGACATGTAGGTTAGCTGTCACACCTTCTGTTTTTTTGCATCACTCTTCCCCACAAACCGGTTCCTGCAATGGAAGTCGTTACCACGTTAATGTCACATAGTCCAGCTCACGTTGACATCCACCTAAACACCCCCCCTCTCACCTAAACACCCCCACCTCTCTCACCTAAACACCCCCACCTCTCACCCACCCCCATCTCTCACCTAAACACCCCCCATCTCTCACCTAAACACCCCCCCCATCTCTCACCTAAACACCCCCATCTCTCACCTAAACACCCCCATCTCTCTAAACACCCCCACCTCTCACCTAAACACCCCCCATCTCTCACTCTCCTAAACACCCCCACCTCTCACCTAAACACCCCCACCTCTCACCTAAACACCCCCATCTCACCTCACCTAAACACCCCCATCTCTCACCTAAACACCCCCACTCTCTCACCTAAACACCCCCACCTCTCACCTAAACACCCCCCCACCTCTCTCACCTAAACACCCCCATCTCTCACCTCACCTCTCTCTCACCTAAACACCCCCACCTCTCACCTAAACACCCCCACCTCTCACCTAAACACCCCCACCTCTCACCTAAACACCCCCCCCATCTCTCTCACCTAAACACCCCCACCTCTCTCACCTAAACACCCCCACCTCTCACCTAAACACCCCCATCTCTCTCACCTAAACACCCCCACCTCTCACCTAAACACCCCCATCTCTCACCTAAACACCCCCATCTCTCACCTTGAGCCCCCGACCCAATTCATCCCCAACGACACCGACTACCAGTGAGGCAGTGGGGACGTCAGTGTGGTGAGTGTGGAAACACTGGTAACGTGAGTGAGCTTAATGGTTTTACTGGGTATGTTTAGGTTTCTAATGAAGTGCTTCAAACGATGTACTTTTCATATAAAAACCACTAATGTTAGATATCATAAATTACAG
Organism: Anoplopoma fimbria; assembly: GCF_027596085.1. NCBI lineage: Eukaryota > Metazoa > Chordata > Actinopteri > Perciformes > Anoplopomatidae > Anoplopoma > Anoplopoma fimbria. The sequence goes on along the minus strand of NC_072471.1, from coordinate 14,178,453 downwards.
TAGATACAGACTACTGTGTCGCGGGCATCAAGCAACCAATCGTCGTCTTTCTCCTGCCGGGGTGCGACCAATGAAAAACGAGCCTGAACACGAATATGTCATCAAAGGCGGAAATAGGAACCGTCGAGCCATCAGGGGAAAAAAACGACAATAAGACCGGAAGTTAGGCACATCAACTTAACAAAATAAAGGCATACATTCGACGACACGTATCCGCCCACTGTAGGGAAAGTCGCCCTTGAGTTTTATTCTGAAATTCCATTCACCGGAAGTGGACTTGGTAGTAGTGTGTCCTGCTTGACAACGGTACAAAAAAAAGAGCAGGATGTAGCGGTACGTGTATCGGGCTCGCTTCATATCAAACCAACCACAAGAAGTCCGTCTCTCTGTTTATGTCGACGCGGTGAGTCTGGTTTGGGGGATGGGTAGCAGAGACGACTAACGTTTTTTTTGAAAAATGTCCAACATCCTCGATGCGGCGTCCAGAGTGAAATGGGACCGCACGGCTGCGGCCAAGAGAGCCGTGTTCCTCGCCGCTGCCGCCTACGGGGTGAAGATCCTGTACCCCATCATCTGCAGGCAGCTCAGGAAAAACAAAGACCCCAGGAACAGTCGCCGGCTTTCAAAGGCGGAGAACGGCTCCACCTGTTTGGTGAAAACACAAGTGTGTGCTGCGGCTCATAAAAAGCAGTCCCCCGGGGTGAACGCAGAGTTTTTCAAGCAGATCCTGGAGCTTGGTAAAATCCTCTTTCCCAAGCTGGTGTCCAAAGAGCTGGCTTTGCTCTGCTTGCACTCGGTGGCGTTGATATCGAGGACGTTTCTGTCTATTTACGTGGCCAGCTTGGACGGGAAGATAGTGAAAACGATAGTGGAGAAGGAACCCAGGAGCTTCATCTTCCAGCTGATGAAATGGCTCCTCATCGCCATCCCGGCCACGTTTGTCAACAGCGTCATCCGGTACCTGGAGTGCAAGCTGGCCCTGGCCTTCCGTACCCGGCTGGTGAACCATGCCTACCGGACCTACTTCACCGATCAGACCTACTACAGGGTCAGCAACATGGACGGGAGGCTCACCAACCCGGACCAGTCTCTCACCGAGGACGTGATGATGTTCTCCCAGTCGGTGGCCCACCTCTACTCCAACCTCACCAAGCCCATACTGGACGTGGTGCTGACCTCCTACACGCTGATACAGACAGCCAGGTCCAGGGGGGCCAACGCCAGCGGTCCGACCCTGCTGGCCGGGCTGGTGGTCTTTGCCACGGCTAAGGTCCTGCGTGCCTGCTCGCCCAAATTTGGCAAGCTGGTGGCCGAGGAGGCTCACAGGAAAGGCTACCTGCGCTATGTTCACTCCAGGATCATTGCAAACGCTGAGGAAATAGCTTTCTACAGGGGACACAAGGTATGCATGGCTGGATATGTAAAGTGTTGAGGTTGTGGCAGCCGTGCAGCAATATTACAGGCAACAATGAGGTGGTATTAAATGTGACCAGTACACAATACAACCACACAAGTAGATCCATATTTCTCCATTAATAGAACATCAGCTGGTATGTTTCTCAGTATGACAGATGAATGTGCATCATTACATTTACGTTAGACTACATAGATGGGTTGACTGTATTAGACAAATACGACAATTTAGCACTCAATTTTTTTTTATTTCTTTACCCTTTATTCCAACCGTGGCACTTCCACAAGAAAAATCCAGTTATAAACATGAGATTATCTTGATTGACCACATCCAATAACAAAGTTCATAAAGGGTCATAACACACAATCAGGCCAGTTGGTGATGACTTCAGTCCACACAGGTTCAAGCTCATATTAACCGAATGGTCGCATCCCAAACTATGTTCCATCAGAGAAAGGCAGGAAGTGACTATGATGCTTTGGTGTGTTGTGATATGTTGTCCTTCGCAGGTGGAGATGCGTCAGCTGCAGAAGTGCTACCAGACTCTGGCGGACCAGATGAACCTGATCCTGTCCAAGCGTCTCTGGTACATCATGGTCGAGCAGTTCCTCATGAAGTACGTGTGGAGCGCCAGCGGGCTCGTGATGGTGGCCGTGCCGATCATCACAGCTACCGGCTTCGCAGACAACAGTAAGGAGGCCTCGAGGTGCCCCACAGGGAACCTCAGTCTGTTTGACTGTGTCTGATAGTATCAGCTGCGTGGTACTTCTTTTTTAAGCGCCACTATGATATTTAGTTTAATTCTGTCACATGAGGGACATTAGCACCTCCAAACCAAACAGCTTCTGCTTCCTCCTCAAGCAGGGGGGCTTAAATACATGTGTGAGAACAGTCGCCGCCTCCCACACCTCCCCAGTGACACGACAGTGTCATCAAAAATGAAGCTACAACTGAGTCCCTTTGTTTGCTGAGGAGCACTACTGCTGTGCTTTGTTCCAGTGTCCCTGCTGATATTTAAATAACTTATTTCCATGGCATTCTAATGCTAGTAGGTACACGTGTGAGAGTACGTTGTCTATGGGATCAAAGGACAGAGATGCAGAATAAAAATTTGCTGTCTCACTCTCTCGCCTGTCCCCTTGTCTCCCTCTAGAAACAGCAGACGGGCGCACGCATGTGATGGTGAGCGAGAGGACGGAGGCTTTCACCACCGCACGCAACCTGTTGGCCTCAGGCGCTGACGCCATCGAGAGGATCATGTCCTCCTACAAAGAGGTGAGGACAAGGCATGCTGAAGTTAATGTCACTTTGCTGGAGCGCAGAGTCTTTTGTTTCTTAAGTTATTACAATGTGAGCTCCCTCCATCTCAGCCTAAGAGGATTTACCTCTTTTCACTCCAAAGATCAAAATAGAAAATACTCAACACACTAACACTTGAATACTTAATAGCAACACAAAAGTGATTAAAAGTTAAAAGTTAGTCTCCGCAAATGCATTTGATTGACCCATAGCGATACATAATATAAACTTATAAACTTCAATATAAACTTCTTTGAATGATCTTGCCATGCCCCTTGCAGTTGATTAACACGATAATGCTGGGACATCTATATCAGATTCATTAACCTACCTTTTACTGTGGCGTTCGGCACCTTTTGAATGGAGATGTGTAAAACTATAAAGGACCTTGCCCTCCCATGTGTCTTGATAACTGCTTTGCATGCTTGTTTGGAGCTGAAAACGACTAGCTGATTAACAGATAAGTCAGTTTTTGAGCAGAAATATCAAACATTCACTGGTTTGAGTTTCTTTCATGTCTTTTAAATCTCTTTGAGTTGTGGACTTTTGATCAGATAAAACAGGGCATTTGTAGGGCCTCTGGGGAAATGCGGTGGGATGTTTTCAAAATCTTTTAGCAGACCAGACAGTTCACAGATTAATCCAAAAATGTGTTATATTTTATGTCTATTCTTAAAGTGTGTATGTGTGTTTCCAATATTCATGGTAGGGCATTTTTCCCCAACCCTTTTTTATATACATTTTGCATTTAATTTCTAAAGATATAGAGTTACAGGCTACAGTTTTAGATATTCACACGACGGACAGATGTATGAGCATGTTTGGGTCACTTCACTGGCCCAGGGTTGAATGGAGAAGTACTTGGAACAGATGGGTGGGCGGATGAATACACAGATTGGCCGAATGATTGACAGATGCGTGCTGTACTGCCATCTCTCTCTCTCTCTCTCTCTCTCTCTCTCTCTCTCTCTCTCTCTCTCTCTCTCTCTCTCTCTCTCTCTACTTTCCCTCGTGTGACGATCACCGTGCATGCACAGGAATTTAGTTTGAGTCCTGTCTGAAAAAGCAAAGAATCACTGAATGAAAGGCCTCGTTCACCGGGGGCCAAATCCCAGATCTCTCATTGCATTTTAATCCCCCCCCCTCCCCAAAAAATAGCTAGACTCATTCATGCATTCTCTCTCTCAGGCTGCATTTTGTGGTCCATAAGAGGATTTGGCTGCAGCAAACTTGTGCTAAAGCTGTATTGCAGTACAGCTGTGTTTTGGGATATACTTGATTCAAGCTAGTCTGTCATTTTCTAAGTAACATATGTGTTGTGAACTTGCATGGCATGTCTCTGTGCTTGTGATGAAGAGGGGGAATCTAAACTCTTTTGATAGTGCTGGCTCCTTCATTAAGTGTGAGTAACCTTGTGCCACTACCCCCACCAGAATGTGCATGGCCAGAAACACACACACACTGTTGAGAAATCTTCAAGGCAATCATTTTTATTTCAGTAATGTGCAAATCTGCGGCAGAGCAGGTTGTCCCGAATGTTGTTTCATTTGAAGTCTCTGTTTGGAAGCACGTCCCTGGAGGACACAAATTTATAGCCTGTATTCAGCTCCGGTCTGACTGTTTGTTGAGTACAGTGTTGTTGTCACATGTGCAGCAGCCAGCAAGCCTCAGCACGCAAGGCCAAGGATGTGTGAGTGTGCAGTTTACCAGGCATTAAGAATGGAGCACATTCCTCAATCTGTATGCCCTGATCACGCCTCCCAACACTCTACCTGTTTAATAGGACAGTGTACTGTATGTGTATTGGTTTGCTGTTTGTGTGAGCGGTCAGATGGCCCTGTCACATGTTCCAGCTCATCCCAGTTTGTTACTCATCTTGAATACTCAGATTTGCTTTTTGGTATTCAAAGGCCTGTTCTATCCCCGTCTGGAATAGAGCTCTCCCTATTTACTTTGTGTGGTTGTTGTGGTTTTCCTTTCCTTTTTTTTCACCTTTTTTTCAGCATTAACAGTTGGCAATCAACAATCGCAAATTGGGTCTCAAAAAACAATATTTATCTAAATATTTTGTACAATTTACTCATCATTGTTCTGCGAAAAAGCTTTGCAGGACACTCTTACTAGAAAATGCTGTTTTAAGAGCAACTTATGTTTGTCTTAAGGGATCAAAATGATCAGGTTGGGAGGAAGCAGGCGGAATCTGTCCCCACCAACAACAAAAAATGGCATTCACTTGTGTGATATTTAGATTTGGGTGAAGTTGGTCCTCTGATATGTTTTAGGTCGCCTTCGATCTAATCGTGGTAAAACAAAATGGACACACAATCTTTTTATAGGCATCAATTCCTCAAGATTTAATCTTAATACGGCCACCCTGTAGGTCAGCCAGCAGAGTGCGTGTGCGTGTGTGTGTGTGCGTGTGTGTGCGTGTGTGTGTGCGTGTGTGTGTGTGTGTGTGTGTGTGTGTGTGTGTGTGTGTGTGTGTGATTGTCCAGAGCTCCTTCCCTCCCTTGGGGCTTAGCCTAGCTGTGAATAATCTTCCATCTGTTGCACTTTCGGCCTGCACTTCTGCATCTCTTTCTCACTTTCCTTTGCATCATGTGCCCAAAGGCTTTTGAGGTTAGGACTGGTCAGATGTTATCAATGATGGATTCCCAATCCCTTTAGAGTAGGGATGTCCAGTAATTATATTACTTTATTCCATGTTTGAACAAACAGTCAAAGTAGTGAAGGTGATGGTTTGTGCGAGTTGTAAATCAGGCAGCCATCACTATAAATCTCATAATTTACATGCGTATGTGAAGTAGTTATCAGAGTTATGATCAGTTACTTTCAGCAGCGCACTTGTGAATCTATTTCCAATAGCTCTCGAGATATGATCATAGATAACAGACTAACAAAGGGATGTGCAAACCGTGCTGCATTTGTGGTTTGCTGTCTTTCTTCTTTGAGCCAGTCACATCTCCAAAGCCCCACCTGATGTCCAGGGATTCCCAGAATTGGTGTTTGTTGTTTAATATAATCAAGCTGTGTCAACAGCCTGCATTGTCTCGCTGCAGGGTGCAGCACTAGAGCTAAAGCAAGAGGGTGAATTTGTCCCCTGTTTATTACATTTTTTCAGCATTTGAGTTACAAATCACTCACCGGTTGCTGATAAAGATCTCTATTGAGCTCCTTTTCCTTTTATACCTTAATGCATTTGGTGTTTATCCTGTGTTTACATCATTTTGTGCTATCTTTACAATTGCCTACTTATAAATGGAATTATATTTTGATATATTCTGTTTGTTACTTCATAATTTGTATAATTCTGAATATACTTTTTCATTCACCCATCTCTCAAAGACATCACACATTATGTACAGCAGTTTTTCAGATCAGTGTGGGTCTCAATGTGCATGCTCACTCTACAAACTGTTAACAAGCATAAAAACACTCGCAACTCTTAGAGATTATACCTAATCCAAGAGTACTATTCAGTCCATTAGCATTTAACACTATTAAACATTTTCGTGCACACACTAACACTCTTACCCAGTGGTCACCTTTTTGATTGAATTGATCAATAGCTTTAGTTAATTTAACTATTTATCCATTATTTTCTATTTCAACTGTTAATTCTATAATTTAGCCATCCATTTCAACTAAACATTACTTTAAGTCAGCTATATAAACCATTTTTTCATTACTCATAACTAACTGTTTCGGCAATATATCTGTCATATTTAGCTAATAATATTTCAACCATTTAGCTATTCATTATTTTTAGTTAACTATTTTAAAAATAATAATAAAAAATGTTTCATTGCTTTAAGATAACTATCTAAACCATATAGCTATCAATTATTATTATTAGCTAACTATTTTACAATAATCCTTACTTTAAGCTAACTATTTCAAACATTTAGCTATCCATGATTTTAAGCTAGCTGTTTTAACAATATATCTTACTTTAGCTAACTATTTCAGCCAAATTTCATTATTTTTTATTATTTCAACCGTTTAACCATTAAGTTTGGCTAACTGTTGCTTTTTAACTTTGAGCTGTTACTGTTAACGGTTTACTTTTTGCTATCAATTTCAAACATGTATCGTTTACCTGTCTGCTCGCTTGCTAGCTAGCTTTCACAAACTCTCAATCGCAACATATGTCTAGGTGTCATGGGTGACTCAATATATGTATGTGTATATTGTTTTTTTCTCATATTGTAATGACTAATGCAATAAGTGGATCTACTCTACAATTTCTCCACATACCCCCTGCTAACTGCAAAGGTACCCCTGGTTGAGAACAACGGCTTTAAAACACACACATTCAGAGTTTTATCAGCACATGACTGTGACATGTTACATAATCTGATCCTCTCTTGGGTTGAGTTAACATTCCTCTGCCTTTACACTGTAATGACCTTTGACCCTTTTCTTGTTTGTCGGTAAAGGTCACAGAGTTGGCAGGGTACACCGCACGGGTCCACAACATGTTTGTTGTATTCGAGGACGTCCAGAGGGGCGTTTACAAGCGCTCCTCTCTATCAACCACAACAGGAGCAGAGAAGAAGAGCAAGCCTGAGATGCACATAGATGGACCACTGGAGATAAAGGGTAGGCCCGATCTACTGTACGCACACCCAAACCTGCTTCTGTATTGAAATAAACTGTAAGAGAGAAAAAGGTAGTCACCACACACACTTGGTTACTGTTGCTATCACCAGCAGGATGATATTACACAATCAAAAGTATAAAGGTCAAAGGTTGGAATCAATGCACATATATCCATGTGTAAATATCCATTTGACCCCAGAACAAATCTCCTGTTAGAGAGCACAGTTATAAGCTAAGAGATAAGTAAAGTGGTTAAGAGGGATATATTTTTTTTTAAACCTCATAATTCCTACTATGTAGTATTATCTCATCCATATCCATGGTAATGCATCGACGGAGTCAAATCCTCAACTTCTGCTCTCATTCACTGTCATTCTATAATTCTCTTTCTGTCTTTTCTATTTTCTCTCTTCAGGTGAAGTGATAGACGTGGACAAGGGTATCGTGTGCGAGAATGTCCCAATTATTACGCCGAATGGGGACGTCGTCGTGTCTTGCCTGAATGTTAAGGTGAGAGAGCTTCACTCTAATCTCTTTTGTCTCCTTTTATTCTGACAATAAAATGGACATTAATATGAAAAGGCACCACATTGGTCATTTCATCTCCAGCACCAAACTCAAACTTAATATTACCCATTAATGTTTACTGATGCGTTTTGCAGGGGCTCAGTTTCAGCTGTTTGCCGAACCGTACTCCACCATCAGACTCCCTGAGGGCTGTTTTGGTCTATGTGGAGTTTATTAACATTTCTGAAGAATCCTCTGTGGTCTCATTAAGAAACAGATACATCCTCTGGGTCTTAACGATGTGTTCTGCTTCCCTTTCCTTTTTGCTCGGAGGATATTGTGGCGCTTAAATTTACAGATCAATGCCGACAAATAGTGAAATGTAGCTTTGAACATTTTAGTTGTGATAAATTCTAGAAAGAGTATGGCTTTTTATCTAGCAGCTCATGCTATCAGACCTCAGCTCATGCTGTCAGACCTCAGCTCATGCTGTCAGACCTCAGCACATGCTGTCAGACCTCAGCACATGCTATCAGACCTAAGTGATTGCGGATTTGAGGTCAATACACCTGCTGACATAGAGCTGGTAGATAGCAGGGGAATCTGTTGAGTCTGTGCTAATGCCCAAAAGTTTCAGACTACATGTAGAGTTCATACAGCAAATGTTCAGCTACTTCCTTCTTTTTCTCATAGTGTAAATAAATAAGTCTACTGCGACAGTGTGTGACGGCTGGTGTTGCGCATCTAATGAGATTTTGATTGCTTCTGCACTTTAAGAAACACAAAGAAACATATGGTGAGCTGCTGTTCTGTAACCCTGTTAGCTGCAGGCAAACTAAAGGGCATTAAGGATACCTCCCAACAGCCTGATCTGACTTCAGGCTAAAGCTCAGAATGGTTCAATTTCAGAGAAAGAACAGATCCTCTCTGAGGTGATATTTTGCCACTCCTCCTGTTTTGACATCTCAGATCTCCTGTTTGTAATGTTAAGTAGTCATATGCTGTATAGCATAGCTACAGGCCCACTGATGTTTCATATCTTTTCAGGGCTTTATATCTTACTGTTATCTGAATGATACTGTGGTTTGACTCATCTTAATAAATAATAATTTATTAAGATGATTCATTTATAATAATAAATTCCCTCTGTATTTCAGGTGGAAGAGGGCATGCACCTATTGATCACGGGGCCTAACGGCTGTGGGAAAAGCTCTCTGTTCAGGATCCTCAGCGGCTTGTGGCCCGTCTACGGGGGCCGCCTGTACAAACCCTCTCCCCAACATATGTTCTACATTCCTCAGAGGTATATACACAAACACACACTTTACTTTTTGTTATCCAACAGCGGGGAGTTGTAATAAAACAACTGTCGGGCTTGATTATTGTACTGGCGAGCCCTACTAGTAATTTAATCCTTTGTAACAATACCTGTTTGTGTGTGTGACCGACCAAGACAAACCAGAGCTCTGGCCACAGTGAAATATTTATTTATTTATGTTGTACTTTTCACGGCACTGCAGTCATTTGGCAGTGAATTGAGCATCATCAGTGTACCAGAATCAGCCGTGCATCCCCACTGTGCATCTCTTGTTCCAGTGATTTGACCTGAAAGATGGCTAGAATGATGTCACTACTGGCCTTGTAGGAATAAAAAAAGTACCTATTTCAGGCAACAAAAAATGATTTGACACCCATTTAAAGAACATTTTCTACTCTCTGCTATTCAAGTTCAAGAGGATTTTCTGCTTTCTTTTCTTATACAATCGTATGCTTAATATCTTGTTGGCTGGAATAAAAATATATATGAATAAGTCACTGTGGGTGCTGGAAAATGTTGTTTCAATACACTGACACATTTACAGACAAACAAGATAATGAAAATACTAGTGAATTGCAGCCATAAATACCATAAAGCGTTAAAACGTAACATCTATTGAGGACACATTAGGATGATTGTGTTGTCAATGCTCTTAATAGGTTAAGATAACTGATTAATCCTCCATTAAGGGAACAGGAGGACTGAACTGAATCCATCTAAGAAAAACCATCAAATGTAATCTTATCCAAGGTTGCTCAGATCTGCAGACTCAGCTGACTCCCTCCCGCAGAGCAGTGAATATTTTATACACAGTATGAGATGGCCACCTGACAGCTGTAAGAGAATCCAACACACCATCTACAATAGATACAACAGAGGTGTAATGGGTGTCTTTACCTCTCAGTTCTTGTTTTAAACATGTACCCTTTTGTACCCACACACACACACTTTGTCAGCTGTGTGGAGCACTTAATGAAATGAGGGGTTAACAAGGAAACACTCAGTGAATAAGGTGTGTGTTTGTGTGTGTTTCTCCAGGCCATACATGTCTATGGGTACACTGCGGGACCAGGTGATCTACCCAGACTCGGTGGAGGACATGGCTTCCAAAGGCCTCAGTGACAAGGACCTGGACACCATCTTGGACATAGTCAACCTCTACCACATTGTCACCAGAGAAGGAGGTAGGACAGTAATAAAGATAATAACTTACTGAGTGTTTTGAGAAAGATATATGAGATTGGAGAATTTAATTAAAACTTAAATAGCTCCGGTCACACTTTCTTTTTAAACCTTAAATTTAAAACTCCTAAAACAAACAAACTAGACAAAATAACCATGAGACCAAATAATTACCAACCAGACGAAATAATTTGACAAAACTAGACCAATGAACCATCATGCAGGAACCAACCATCATATAGTAAAAATAACCATCAGGCAGATTAAGCATTATGATGACAAAATAACCATAAACTCGTCAAAGTTGACCAAATATCCACCAGACAAAAATAACAATCAGCTAGACACAATAATTAGAAAAAAACATCAGACATATCAAATTGAGAGCTTGAAAGTTCAGGTTTTGACTTCTTTTTCCAGCGTTTAGGCAAATATTGACTTTTAAATCATTAAAATGCTTGCAAAAATATCCCTGCACAATTTAGCTGCAGAGCTTTGTTGGTGTTTTTGAGATCCCACAAACTAGGTTATGTATGTGCACCAGCCAGAATCTTGATGCGTAACACTTTGGTATTACTTTGTATTGCCTACACTTGAGTATGTGGTTAATTGGCAGCCGCTCTCCTCTCTTTAACAAACAAACAGGCCTATTGTTGTGAGCCAACCACTCTACGGAGCTCAGAGCTGCAAAACGGGGTTTAATGTATGAATGGCTGCACTGTGAAAACGTTGAGAAAGGTCTTGATCGCGCATTCAATCGAACTCACGCATATTGCAGTCACGTATCATCCGTCGTGGATGTTAGCACACATGGTTTATAACTGCAAGGACAATCCTGTTAAGTCTTTGAAAAATGTGACACAGAAAAACTGTCTGCCGTCTGCACCTAGACTGGTTAAACCTTTAAGAAAACATAACGCTGTTCCTCTCCTTTGTAATAACAGCTTCATAGAAGCAGTCTGTATAACCTGTCTGTTTACATTTCGATTATTCATGACATTGCTCAAAATTAATTTTTGTTTCCCATCATGCTCTAATACTGGTTCAGACATCTTTACCCTAATATGGATATAGTAGTAGTTGCTCTGAACATCTTAAATCCTAAAACATCACTGTCTTTAAAACAAACATGTTGGTAGCAATTGTTCTCAAGGTTGTGTAATGTTTTCTATTGCCTCCAGGCTGGGATGCTGAGCTGGACTGGAAGGACGTGCTGTCAGGAGGCGAGAAGCAGAGGATGGGCATGGCTCGCATGTTCTACCAGAAGTAAGTTCAAACGGGTTTTTTGTTTAGCTGACAGGCCAGTTTTCCACTTATTTGTCATATAGCTCCGCCATCAGGTCGAGATTGACACTCAGCCTCAGCTGCACGCTGTTTTTATTCTAGTTAGCCGATGTTAGCATGCTAACACGCTTAACTGAGATGGTGATGTTGGTAAACATCACACCTGCTAAACATCAGCATGCTAGCATTATCATTGTGAGCCTGTTGCCATGCTGCTGTTGGCATTTAGCTCACATCACACATGTGATAGGTGTGTGCTGCCTCACAGAGCAGCTAGCGTGGCTAGTGGCTGTCATGTTTCACCGTGTAATTCACTGTCATAAGACTGCAGAATTATTGGTTGAATAGAATGAATAAGACATTAAATATTATTCCTGCAGTCTGTTTTTTCATGGTTGTACTTGTTGTATTTATCAAAGTGAATGCAGAGTTGATGTTGTCATTTAAGTTAGCCTTTAATCAACAGTTGTTCATTTTCTTATTTAGCACATGTAGATGATCTCTCTAATTAGCTAATCTCCTTAGTCACTCACCGGATGGATAGCAACTATTGAAACAATGTCCCCTGTTTTCACCAGGCCTAAATATGCTCTGTTGGATGAGTGTACCAGCGCTGTGAGCATTGACGTGGAGGGGAAGATTTTCCAGACTGCTAAGGACGCCGGCATCTCCCTGCTCTCCATCACACACAGACCCTCCCTGTGGTACGACACAGCTAACAGATGATTTTCTAGTCCATTCATTATAAAAAGATATATTGTATTTAAATTTCTCCAGAAATGTGGTTGGTCCCATGCCCACTTTAAACCCTTCCCCTGTGCCCTCCAGGAAGTACCACACCCACCTGCTTCAGTTCGACGGGGAGGGAGGCTGGCGCTTCGAGCAGCTGGACACGGCGACGCGTCTCTCCCTCACCGAGGAGAAGCAGCGCCTGGAGACCCAGCTGGCCGGCATTCCCGAGATGCAGCATCGCCTCAACGAGCTGTGCAAGATCCTGGGGGACGACTCTGTCCTCAAAACAGCAGAGGAATGAGACAGGAAGGGGGAGGGAAGGTGGGGGAAGAGGCCCAGAGGGGGAAAGAGTCAAGGGGGGAGGGAGTGAAAGAGACAAAGAGGCAATGAAAGAATAAGAAGTCTGTAGGGGTTTGTGGGTGTTATCTCCAGGCTTAGGTTTTCTTTTTGCTTGTTTAGATTTTTCTCTTCTCTCTCCTGTTAAAGCAGAAGAGCTCTTAATGTCAGTCTTTCAGCTCTCCTTTCCTCCTCTCCCTCTTCTTTTAATCCCTCCTTTTGCCCCTACACCAACCCGAGAGAGGTGGAGGGAGGAAAGTGAAGTGGATTCACAAGTATTATCCTCTCTTCCTGCACACATCGGCCGCATACTCAGTAGTAGATCTTTAAAAAGTTTGGTTTTAGTGCGCGTCATTTTCATGATCAGTCTGCTGCAGCTCAAAGTGGCAAAACGGTTTAAAAAAAAAAAAAAAAAAAAAAAAAAATCAAAATGAACCGAGATAATTTATTTGTTTGTTTGTTTGTTTGTTTCATAGCACTTTAATCTGCTTTTAGAGAGCTGTTTCTGTTTGTTGTGGTAGCTCACAGTCAAATAAGGTGATAGCTGCATTTTAGCTGGAAAACTTTTGATGTAGAAACACTCATCATTGTCCGCAACAGTATTCCACACCCAGTATACTGGGTTGTGCAGGATTCCACTTTTGTCATAATTTAGCAGTTGATTTTAGTTTATACTGAACTCAATGTGTTCTCTTAGTTTTTGAGAGGTCAAAAGAGACTATTTTTCATGATGTCACATTATGCCTTTGTTAGATTTTTTTTTTGTGTCTAGCCGCAGTACAATCCCTCTCCTTACCTCATCTTAGCCTTTGTTTGGACCCATGAACCACAGCTGTGGGCTCAGTTGTAGGCAGCAAATAAATCAGAGCCCACTGAGGGTCTATTATTAGAGCCATTAATGATGCAGGTCCGACTCCACAACTATAGGTTTCTGGTTTACTAAACAAACACAATTGGCTAAAGAGGCCCTCTTCAAAAAAAAACGACCCTGGACAGTCCGGTCTATGAATAGTCCCACATATACTGTATATGGATGAACAGGTAGATTCACACTATGTAACTGCCGGGTACACGTACATGCACCTGCCACCTGTTAAAGTCCCCCCCTTGTTGACACAGAACACAGTCGTGTGTCTGCTGTGCGTGCCAGATGCCCTGCTGAGACTCTGCTTTGTCAGCAGTGCTCTGTTGGTCCATTTGAGCCTGTTTGGATGCACACTATGGCAGGATGCTACAGGACAATGGGCCAATACATTATGCTAATTTACTCAAAGGACACTTCATTCAAATTTGATGACTGCGTAAGAAATACTGCGGTCAACGTCATTATTTCTCAGTGGATTATCTTTTAATATCATGAGGTGCGTTTACATGCACTGATGATATTCCAAGTTATTATGTTAAAATATATGAGGCCTTACTCGAATTAGTGTATTCTAACATAGGGCTAATATTCCGTAGTAGTACAGTTAGAAGTCAGGCAGGTTGGGATTTAATTTTTGTCTCAAGGACACTTCAGTACGTTGGTTGCTTCATGACTTATGGTGGCATACATCTCGGCTACATACAGGAACAAAATTGGTTCGATGGGTTTCCCTCAATTAGCCTCCATGTTTGTTACCAGCAACTCATCTGAAGTGGTGATACTGTGAAATCTGATATTTGTTACATGAGTATCATTTTTGTTCTTATCAACAAAAGTCCTAAACGCTGTGTGTTCTCATGTGGTGGTTTCTAAGCTGTGGTTGTGGCTGCTTTGACAGTTAGCTCCTTTCGTGGTTCAGACCTTTGTGTGTGTGCTCACTGAGTCCTACATTAAGAGTTTTAGGAAAAGTAAATTAGGCAGTTTTGCCTATTTTGAGAGGGGATTAGGGTTTATGGAGTTTTCTTTTTTTAAGGTTTCATGCATTGAATTGGTCTAAAGATACCAAGAAATACAAATGATCACTGCATTTTTTTAAATGCACCCAAAAAATGGCATTTTCCTCATTTATAACCTCCTTTAGTACATTAAAGAGTCAATTAAATGTGTGGAAGCAGTTTTGGAACATGAATATGGTGAAATCTGAATGTATTTGCACCACACACAGGACTCAATCCATGTCACTCTGAAGCGGCACAGTGTATTATCAAGTCATCTCACTGTTTGGAACACCACTATTTTGTTATTATGCCTCTGTTTGGTTAACACGCCACCATGACTGGTGCAGATAGAACGGACAATCGGTCACACCATCAGCAGAATACAAACCAGTGCACTGCTGTGTTTCAAACCACAACCTTAGGCTTTTTGTCGTGTGCAGAGAAATAAGTAAATGAGTACCGGTTTTAAGTAAATGCACCTGCGTCAACTGCTTTGTTATGGAACTCATAATGTAAATAGTCGAGTACCTCTCCCTCAGGCCTTTTGTTAGTCTGAGCTGGGGCTGCATCCAAAGTGTAACATCTCTGCTCCATTGAGCTGTTTGAAAGCTCCCCTTTTGGCTTTTAGTGAACAGTTAAAGTAAAAGAACTCAAGTCCGCTTGGATGCAGCCATGCTCTGCACAGGATGATGGCTGCTAGGTTACAGAAGGACAAATGCAGATTATCTATCCCCTCCAAAATGTGACTTGAGAAGAAAAATAACTAATTAAAAATAGAAATGTTAATGCATCCCTTTAATATCTTAAGGGGTGTGGAATGCTCTCTGATGGTCTTGTATTATAATCTGGACTGCAAAAAAATATATTCACTTTCATTCGGCACGCGAGAGAGCATCACGCTGGCAGGCCTTTTCAACAGCGTTCAGCACTGGACTTTCTGACCTGAAATAAGTTCTCTTTGTGTGCCGACAGTCAGACCCTGTTGACAGGAGGCCAGACGAGCCACCGAATGACACACGAGTCTGACAGTGACACTAGAAAATGAGGTCAGCTCAAGAGCACACAGTGTCTGACGTTCATTGGCACGACAGTAGTTTCAATAGTTAAAAAAATATATACTATTTCGTCTTTGAAAGGATGGGGTAATAAATGATGAGGTGCAATTTTCCCAGCATGCTTCATGCTTCATCTTTATTTTTTTGCCAAAATAATGTGTTATTATACATTTTTGCCTAATATGGATATTTTGGTGCTGCATATTCTCACTAAAGATTATTCTTTCCAATTTCTCCTCTAAACATAAGGTTGTTTTAACCCAAGCTCCGTGCTACCTGCCCATTACAGAAAACAGACAAAGTTATCAACTAGCTAGCTAGTAAACATAGGGCAAGTGGAAGCTAAATTGCCAGATATTAGCCTCGGTGGTTGTTCAACAAACAAGCGCTAAAAGGAGAGTCAATATTGGATTTACACGACTACAAAAGTAAAGGAATGTTTTTCTGTGTCTGCCGGATGTGTAAATAGCATAGACTGCACATAAGAAGGAGGAGAAGGCCATTGTTTGCTACCAAGTTAGCAATATCAACTAGTTAGTATTCCGTTTATGCTAGCATGTTAGTGTAAGGCTTGTTTCTGCTGTCCCCAAGTGGCCAAAATAGTTATTGCAGGTACAATATTCTAATAACATTGGTGTCTTTCTCATGTCTGAAAGTGGTACAAGATGAAAAATATCTACATTGATTTTATCTTTTAAAATGGTACCTCATTATTTCTTACCCCTTTCAGAAACCAGTTAAGATAGCCTTCTTACCAGTGAAATTAGGCCCTAAGGGGCCTACCAAGCTGCATGACCCCGCTGTATACTGTAATGACATCCTAACTGACACAACTTTGATACTGAAAAGGTTCACCTTCTATTTTCCCTTTTGTAAGTAAGAAATTGAATGTATCCATTATGTATGATAAAGCATCTCTTGAGGTTATGAAGACAATGAATACATGTGGTTAGGTCATACAGGTTACCCTCTGGTTTGATAATTGATCATTTTATAATTGTGTTGATTGTGCATGTGACATTATTTTATCAGAGCCATGTGTTGGTGTTTGAACTGGGATGTACTGTTCATGTGGTGTGAGAACTGGGATAATAGGAAGGAAATGTTGGTGTTAGTCAGAACGACATGACCACGAGTACAGTGGTTCTCAAAGCCAGGGATTACTACTCTTTGTAATTACTTCAGAATTACAGTTCAGCTCCCAGACTATTTTATATTTTGAATTTTTGGAACCTCCTTTATTTGAATCTCATTGTGCATGTGTAGGAATCTGTATTCTTTAACCTTAGAACAAAGAGAGGTACATCGGCATAAAGGTCATCTGTTCAATAATCATGTGCTAAGGTCACTTTATGTGGAAAGATGAAGATGTATTTTCTTGTTAATAAAAACAATACAGTGCAACCTCAAAGAAAAAAAAATGGGCCTTGTTTGTTTGTTCACCATCCTTTTCTGGAACAGAATTTACACCATATTAAGTTTCAATACCTTCAAATGAATGATGAAGGGCTTAGATTGTTTTACAGGGTTTTTATCACATCTGAATATTTAACATTGAGATGTGAATGTCAAGTTATTTATTACCCAAGTAGTTGGTTTGTGTGCTCCTACAACTCCTTTAATTTGACGGATTACTGATAGAAGCATTGTAGAGCTGAAGCAAACATAAGAATAAACCTGTAACAGATTCAGGAACAGCTAAAAAAAATTAAATCAACACTGTCCTCTGCCATTTAACTTTTTTTTTGCATACTAACGCTTAAAAACAGTACTATACATACTGTACTATACATACTGCATACAAATAGTATGTAGTGTGAAATTGTGACACAGCAATTTAGTCAGTAAAGCCATCTGCTGGTGAAGAAGGCACATTACCCTTAACAGTCCTACAGTGCAATGATAAGAATTGACCACAAGATGGCAGCCATGTCCCTTTATTTGCATGACACCTTCATTGTGTCATTTGAATTGGAAATATCAGAAGGACATTTGAATTGCACACAAACAGCTGTAATGAATCCTGCATTTTATGGCATTTCACCTGACATAATTCTTAAAGGAACAGGCTGCATGGTGACCATGAAATATCTATGTAAAATATCGTTTTTATTAAATTAAAGGAATACAAAAAATACAAAACAAAGAACCAATAAAACATGAAATGCTTTAAAAAAAAAAAAAAACGTCTTTAGTTGAAAACATTATTTGTTCATTAATGAATATAATATTTTCATAACAGATACTACAACATAACATAATAGTATCCAGCCATCAACATTTCTATATTATTATTATTATTATTATTATTATTATTATTACTATTATTATTATTACTATTATTATTATTATTATTATTATTATTACTATTATTATTATTATTATTATTATTATTATTATTATTACTATTATTATTATTATTATTATTATTATTATTATTACTATTATTATTATTATTATTATTATTATTATTATTATTATTATTATTATTATTATTATTATTATTATTATTATTATTATTATTATTATTATTATTATTATTATTATTATTATTACTATTATTACTATTATTATTATTATTATTATTATTATTATTATTATTATTATTATTATTATTATTATTATTATTATTATTATTATTATTATTATTATTATGTCTCTTGAGTTAATTGGTCAGGTTATCCCCCCATTGGATTGGTCTCGCTCAGGAGAAGAAGGAGGAGTTTGGTTACGTCCTCCGTCTCGAGAGTCTCACGCCAAGTGGATCCCAGCTCGTGCACACACACACACACACACACACACACACACACACACGCACGTCACTCTCTGCCCCGGTAGAGCAGAGACGATGCCTCTGGAGAGGTGACCACCGGCGGGATCCCGAAGCACATTTCTACCGGACGAATATGGCAAACGAACAAAAATCCCACCAGAATTAGCTGCTCCATCTCATAAAACATGGCGAGGAGGAGGCGGTGAGAAGCGCTTTCTCCTGGAGGGAGGGCAGACCAGACCACGGCGCTCCTCTTGTCTCGTAAGAGGATAAAGGAGAAAGGGGGAATCGAGCTATTTATAAAGCGGACTGGTCTGGACTATCCACCGGCGACAGCATGAGCGTTGGGCCGGATGAGAGCTCGGTGCGCGTCGCCCTGAGGTAAGGATGCAGCGGCGGACCTCCTCTCAGAAGATGCTCACACCTGCTACAATCATGCACATGTCGTCCTCTGCTGCCATTCTTCTTCTACTCCTCCAAAACAATACCCCTCCTTCCCTAGATATGCTTTTATTTTGAAGCCACATGTTCTCTCCTCCATACCCCTGCACTTTAATGCTCATTGCATGATTTACACATGTATATAAAGAGCAGTGGCCCATAATCACATGAGCTCTTTTGTTAATGCCTGTGCATGCTGTGTAGTGGATTTATGAATGAAGTCACGCTGAGGGATTACACTAAGGAAAAGCCTGTAACTCTCCCCCTGACAGTGTGTCACCTTCAGGCACAACAACAGCATTATTTATTTTTTAATATAAGGTTCAATTATTTTGGTAGCCACATACAGGTTGTTACAAGGCAGATATGTGCACTGAACGTTTAAGTGATGACTGTATTTGATTGTTTTCCAGGTATTTTACATTTACAGTGTGTTGTGTGTTGGGTTTCAGTCAGTTTGCTGCATCAAACCGATCTGACCCTTGACCCCCTCGGCCTATCTGCGTACATGGCAGCAGACAAGCTGAGATAGACACCGTCTGGCCGCCACTCTTATCGGCATTTCTCAGAAGAGTTTGTAGTGTGTGGAACAGAAAACCTTCAGACATCAATGGAGCGACATGACAGGGCGGCAGCCAAACTCAGGGACAAGTGCTTTTCTGTGTGTGTGTTTGTGTGTGTGTGTTTGTGTGTGTGTGTGTTTGTGTGTTGAAAAGACCACCTGAAACGTCATGTGAGCCGGATCGGTGGAGCAGAGAGGACAAAGGCTTGTTCCCATATCACGTTTCTCTTCCCTCTCTCTGCCTCGGCTTGTTATTGTGCATTCAGACTTTGACCGAGGACTCTGTTTACCGCCTCTCTCTCTCTCTCTCTCTCTCCTCTCTCTCTCTCTCTCTCTCTCTCTCTCTCTCTCTCTCTCTCTGTCATAGATAATAAACGATATCGGTCAGCACATCCCATCATGCACTCTGGTTCTTCAGTTCCATAGAGTCTCATCAATAAGATTTCATTTGTCTGGCTTCCTTGTTAAGTCAAGTTGCTTTTCTGGTTTACAGTAGACAAGTTCCAAAGAAGTTTTGCCACAGAAACGGCTACAGAAAGTGTGTGTGTGTGTGTGTGTTAGTGTGTGTTTGTGTCTTTGAATGGAAACTACCTGCTTTTGTATCTTCTTAGAAAGCTCAGGCTTCATTCATTATTTGTAGAGCTCTGTTGTCTTGTTTGCCAGCTGGGTTTCACCTTTAGTTCCATTGATGATCCCGGGTTTTTCTTTCATGTATTTGTCCTTCTTTCCTCTATTATTCTCATCACTCATTCATTTGATGGGAATTGATTTATCAGTTGTTCTGAACCAGCACAGTCTCATGTGACACCACAGAACTATACGCAATACTTGTTTTGCAGTGGCAAAGATCTTTATTCCTGAGTCAGGGTCTGATTGGAGAACGAGTCAGCATTCAGAGCCTCCTCTGAGGTCAGCTGTGGCACCTGAAAGTGCTTTGTCACTCATCCCTCGTTTTACACACACACACACACACACACACACACACACACACACACACACACACACACACACACACACACACACACACACACACACACACAAGGTGATCTGCTTCCTGTCACTGAGACCTTACCCGCAAGCTCTCAGAGCTCCTTAATCTTCCTGTATACGCTGTGTGCCTATTTGTATGAGTGAGTAGAGACCATTTCCACAGCAGACATTTGGACTTAAAGTAAGAGAAGCCCAGGCTGATAACATTAACAATGGCATTTCTACTCAAGTGTCCTAAAAGGCCACACCAGTGAACCAGCATGGGCAATGCCAAGGTAAATGTTTTCTGAGAAAAAGTTCCAATGAACACACAATAAGCAGACTTCCCAACCAGACAGCCCAAGTTAGCAGCTAGCTGCTAAAGAGCCAGATATTTCCCTCAGGAGTTGGTTGACCTGTGTTCAGAAACATGACTACGAGCTTATGCTAATGTTGCTTTGAGTCAGCCTGATGTAACTGTTTATAAGGTGACAAATATGTCAATGTTGTGTTAACATCTTGGTCAAGAATGAATAAATGCCGACTGAACTAAACGTAACCTTCTTTTATATGCTCACATGCATGATTATGCACACTAAGTACTGTGTCTGTGCTCAGCTGATTCTAGGTGTGGCCGTAACCTGCAGATATTTGAGCTTTATGGGCACACAATCACACACTAGCTAACGTGTTTTATTCAGCTGCGATTTTACAATATACATCATAGCAAATTATATCAAGCCGATGACAATGGTTCCTTAAGAGAACTGTGTTTTTTATTTGAGGTTTCATCAATTTTCCCTTAATAATCTTTGGAAGTCAGTCACACCTTTTCATCTGCTATTAAATCACCCATTTCATCCCTTTGAACATCAAACGGCAGCTCCGTGTTGGTGTTTTCAGCTTGATTAATCGCTGTGGCAACATTGTAATTATTTGGAGCTTGTGGTGAACCTGAACCTGAACTTCAGAGCATCTGAAAGGCTCTGTAATAGTTTAGTTGTGTGTGTGTGTGTGTGTGTGTGTGTGTGTGTGTGTGTGTGTGTGTGTGTGTGTGTGTGTGTGTGTGTGTGTGTGTGTGTGTGTGTGCGTGTGCGTGTGCGTGTGTGTGTTTGCAGTAATCAGCTAGCAGGTTGCCAACCAGTACCTGTCTGAGCCTGTGAGGCTAATGCTGTCTGTTAGCAAGTTCCTAATCCCCCATCCCAACATGTCCAGAGCGATGAAATGCTTCTTTATTCTTTTTTTTGAGGCAGAACAAGAGAGAAACGGGGTCTGGAGCCTGAACAGAGGGAAGGTGTTTCTGGGATTTTTTGTTGTTGTCATATTGATTTATAACTGGAAAGATGATGTCGCTCAAAAGTCTATTTGCTCTGTAGAAGTGTACTTTCCTCTTGATGGGTCTTCAGTTAGATTATCAGATGTGTGTGCTCTGCTGGCATCTGTGGTTTTTGACGATTAACACGCCTGACAGCGTACAGATGGGTCACTTCAGTAGCACATTGTTGGATGATTCAGCAAACACACACACACACACACACACACACACACACACACACACACACACACACACACACACACACACACACACACACACACACACACACAGTTGGTCTTTACTGGGTTATCCCCATGTGTGAATGTGTTCCAGATCTCTTTCCTTATGTAACATCCCATCCGTAGTACATGCGTTCGCATATGTTTATCTCGTCCCATACAGCATGATAAAACAATACAGGAAGTTAACGATTTATCCAGGAAGTAACTCATGTTACAGACTTTGCCTGAAGGAGCCACTCAAATGACTTATTAGTATGCCAATATCCTTGAAGTGAAGCTTTAATAATTAAGAGCCGGCGGTGAGGGATCAGGTTTCGTACTGTTGAAGTCGCAAACAGAGAGAGCTTACTCTTTAATTAGACGCTTACACTTCCACATCACACATGCTGCAGGTTAGTGAATCTGGAAAATGCAACCTGGACGCTGTCACCAACTTTACTCCTTCACTAACATCCGGACTATCTACCTGCTATTGGCTCGTCTCACGTGTCTGTCAGACACAAGTCCCACCTTCTTGACCTTTGTGGTTTATGTTTGAGGGCAAAGGCTGTGCGCCTGCTGCCATGATACAAAAGCATTATGTGTGCTCATATGTGTGTGTTTGTGCATGAACCCGTGTCCGTCCAAGCATAGTCGTGATAAATATTCATGAACCAACTCAAGGGAACTGAGACACAAAAGCAAAGCATGCTGCAAGCCATCTGCCAGCTGCTGTCATGTGATATTGCTCTTACTGAGTTATTCAATAACTTCTGTCTAACTAGGCGAAGGTTAATTCAATATGGATTTTATTTTTTACTAATAAAAGATTTGAACTATAACTGGTGTAACTGTTTGGTAAAACCAGGCTTATTCCACCTCCTACCATTATGCAAAACATGATTTTTGCCATCTTCCCCTACTTTCCTATCTTAAGTCCCAAGTGTGCCATGAGTGGGCTGAACTGTCCTCGTTTCTATTAAGCTGGAGGTGCTGGTGACCAGTGGTGTGCGTGCGTGCATGTGTTATCCTCATACGCCCTCTCCTGACAGCCACCATCCTGTGCCACCGTCAACCTCTCCCTCCTTTCCTTCCCAGCAACCTTTGACCCAGGAAGCAGTCAGAGCTGTGATCAAGGACCCAGTCAGAATTCCCCCGTGGCAGCCTGTTTTAGCCGTCACTATGGTAACCGCGGGTCCTTTCAAAGCTCGGGGTGGTAGGCGATGGCCTTGTGAATGAACACCGGTCAGTCAGCCATCTAAACAAGAGAAAGAGAGAGGGGGGGAACTGAAATCCTGAGTCAGCAGAACACTCTCTTGACCCTGTCTTGATTTTTTCCTGGCCTCGATCCCAAATGCCCTCTGTGACATCACTGCCTCGCTGTTTTTCACAGTGGAGTCTGACAGAAACGACAGATTCAAGGTCTTTGTCATACGTCTCCATCACTTCCTGTTAACTGGTGTGGGTTTTCTCACCAACCGGATGGTATCAAGGATGCATCCTGGTCAGATAATGAGCTGAAATCTACTTTAAGAGCAACACATAATAAAAATAAACACTTGTGCTAAATTGGCAGCACATGTAATGATCCAGATTTCCCTACTGCACTCTTGATAAATTCATGATACATGTGTTAATTCTGAATAGGATAATTAGTGGATTTTGCAATGTTATAGTAAACTGAGATAAGCAAGATGCCAAATGGTTATTTGCTATTTTTTTTATTGAGTTTTGTCACTATGTTATCACTTGAAAAAAGGAAATATTAATGGCTTTTTCCTGATATTTTTCCACTAATAAGCACAAACATAGATTTAAAATTTACAGTATATCCTAAATTTTCTATTGATCACAAGAAGATCAATCATTAAGTAGTACAGCCTTTTGCTCTTTACTCACAGAGCTTTAAGTTTATGCTAATACATTATTATTAATGTTCAGTGGATCAGAGTAGTCTGGCTCATCAGTCAGTTGAAGTGCTGTGATAGATAATGTTGCGTATTCATTTTTAATCTTTTTCATGATAGCTTCTCATCTCTTCACACATGATGCATTATTCATCAATGTTCTTAATCCTGCACATTTCCGGGCAGAGTTTAATTTAATTCAGCCACTTACAGGTTGAAGACGTGTTTGAGCTTGGTGCTTACAGAAGTACACTGAAGAGAGTGATGAAGTGGCTCTTGATGTCAAGAGCAGCTGCTAGACAATGGAAAGACTGTCCTACTCTGTTGTAGTGGGGTAAAGAGGTAGTCTCTCATTTTGTCAGGGCCATTTTTCTCTGTCCATGAGGTCTACTCTCGCTTTTATCTACGTCTTTCCATCACTTCTGTGTCTCCTCACTCATCGTCTTGCTCTGGGCGGCCATTAGACGGCGGTCAGCAGACAAATACAAATATGTAAGTGCACCTGCTGCCAGATGTACTATAAAAGAACTGTCCGTGTGTGTGTGTGTGTGTGTGTGTGTGTGTGTGTGTGTGTGTGTGTGTGTCCGTGTGTGTGTGTGTGTGTGTGTGTGTGTGTGTGTGTGTGTGTGTGTGTGTGTGTGTGTGTGTGTGTGTGTGTGCATATTGTTATATAAGCGTAACAGTGTACCTGAAGGCGTTCTTGCAGTGCTACAACTAGAGTGAAGCTTTACAACAGAGGCCTCTGACGACTTCAAGAAGGATTACTATCTCTCTCTCTGTGTGTGTGTGTGTGTGTGTGTGTGTGTGTGTGTGTGTGTGTGTGTGTGTGTGTGTGTGTGTGTGTGTGTGTGTGTGTGTGTGTGTGTGTGTGTGTGTGTGTGTGTGTGTGTGTGTGTGTGTGTGGCCCCTCATTAGCCTCTGTTGGATAGCACCAGCCCACAGTTAAGGCACCTCAGAGGACTACAGTCCACTCGTATCTACATCAAAACACTTGCAGACATTCTTCAGCTGCTGAGCCTCAGTTGTTATCGAAACTTTTCCTTCGGCTGCACATTACGAGCTCTAAGATAGAGAACATCGCTTCTTGAACTCTCACCTGTGACATTTCCCAGGTGAATGTCAGGGTTCCTTTATCATTTCCCTATTTTACTTCTATACGCACATAATAAAAGGCCCCTAACAAAGAAGATTTTAGATGAAGGGGAAGTGGGTCGGAGATAGATTTTGGGACGACTTGTGCGGACACGTCTTCGCCTCATTTTGCACCACTCATGCCAAATTTGAGTCACCTCAAATCTTAAACTCAATCTGTTTTAAAATGAATATGTAATTTTACAAGTTTAAACTGATGGCTATCCCTAGAAATAATTGCTAAATGCTTTGAATAGCACATAATGAATTTCAAAATGTCAAAGACACACATCTTAAAGATCATATGCTAGATAGATGCTGCAAGTGATTAACAAAATACATAAATACAAAAAATATAAATATATTATTAATATCATAAATATACATTAATGTGAAATATATAAAATATATATATATATATTAATTAAATATATAAATAATTGTATATTCTGCATGAATAATAGGTTGAACTGGTCCTTTTATTGCAAAAGTAGGCCAGTTTAGGGATAAAGCAGGCAATGCGTGATGCAAACAGATTATTTTACATGACATTGAAACAAATCTGGATTTGAATTTAAAAGGGAAAAATCCCAAAATATGTGACTTCACAAGATGAGGTCAGGTGATGAGTCAGTGTGCTGGTAGCAGTGTGAGAAAATAGTCTTGTTGTCTGCTGCCTTGTGGGCTCAGATGTTCCTCCCTGTTTCTGCTGAATCACTCGGTAGTGCTTCTGCCAGCTGCACACGGCGTTTGACCCTCTACACTAAACCAGAAATTAGATTACAGGCTTTGTTGCTGCCATCCCTGGGGAGCGATTTGATTGGCTGATTGTCAGGAGCAGTGATGTCAGCAAGTGATTCGATTGCCTATAAGTTTCAGGAAGGATGAGAGCAGCAGCACGGTGCTGATGGACTGACTCATCTCCTTTCTTTTTTTTATCAGCATCTCCACATCAGTTGTTTGTTGATCATTACTGTAGATCAGCAGAGGGGTATTATTATTTATTATCTTATTGTGTATCCATTCTTATTGCCAGGATGAGGTTTTGTGTGACTTTTTTTGCGCGTTCGTAGTTGTCTTTTTCAGTGTTTTGCAGCGTGTGCATTTAGCAAGTCGCATCCCTGTTCGCTAGTTTGAATAGGAGAGTTATCTGATCATTTGTGACTGACTAAATTCTGAAACTAGTTGAGATTTTTTTTCATTTTCATCAGTTTAACTGACCCCCCCAAGACCGACGGCGTATGATGTCTGGCTTTTCTCTGGTTAAGCATGTGCATGTGTGTGCACGAGGAGCCCACTGTTTCTCAGGCTGTCGCTGTAATCGCAGTAATGAGACTGAGAGCGGGGCCCTAACAGGACCTGTCACATGAGGGGGGGGCCGACAAAGCCCCTCTCTGTGTGTCCCTGTCTGTACAGTAATATTGTGTGTGAATAGGTATATGTATATTTCCCCCCTTTCATCTCTTAGAAAGGTTCAGTGAACTGTACCTCCTCACACCAGTCAGTGCCAGTCACAGTGTCTTACTGCACTGTGCTAAAGAGCTGCTCAGTTTACCTCTATAACTGTGGTTAAATTGGAATAACACCTCTACATGCTAAGTCATTGTTTGTCACTCTGGCTAAAAAAAAGTCAACTAAAAAGTCACTCTTTCTTCAACAGGTTTTCCTATCCTTAAATTACAATTTAACATTTGTAATATTAGTAATCTTAAGTCATTTGACACTGGCAGCCATCGTGTAAACAGCTAGCTAGCACAGTTAGCATTTTCTTGTAGAAGCTAATATGCACTTCTGGCCACAAGCTAACAAGCTATCTGAGCTCTATTCAATTTAGAGTGAAATTGTGCTTCCATTTATCTATTATTTTATGTTTTTAGAGTTTATGGCAGCTTAAATCAATGCTAGTTCAACATTTTGGGAATTGTGCTTCATTGCTTCCTTGGCAGGGGTTGAATACTTGCTATTTTGAGTGCATAATTGCTTTTACACTGGCAAGTATGGCAAAACGCAGTTCTACTATGAGTACTATGAGTACTCGGATGGTGTACTCATAACAGTGAAAAGTTGCGTGTTGAACCCAGGACACTTCTCACTCTCAACGGTACAGCTGCATATTGAACGGACAGCCGTGAATGTGATATCAATCTACTCATCATAATCTTGGCAATACAGCGAATGAGCATATTTTCCAAGCTGTCCAAATGTAAACTAATCATATGTGAGTGGTTTGTTTTTGCTATTTTGAGTTGTTCGGCCACCTCCTGTACCATCCATCCAAATCCTTCCTAGATTGTGTATTTATTCAAGAGATAAAACAACAAAAATCTTTATGTTGTAATGCAAAGTGCGTAGTGGCATATCCTCCAAAGTTCTCTATTTAAGAGTATCTCTCTAATCCTCTCCACTCTGGAACTTCTTAGTAGTTTTCTTCTCAGCATTCCCTCCTGAAACTGTCATTGCAGATTAATGTGTGGAGCGGTTATTACACAAAGGTTTTCACTTGGCCTGGGGGGCCCCTGATTCTCTCTCTCTCTCTCTCTCTCTCTCTCTCTCTCTCTCTCTCTCTCTCTCTCTCTCTCTCTCTCTCTCTCTCTCTGTGTGTGTGTGTACCTGTGAATGGGGATTTTCACATGTGATTGCTAATAGTAATTATAGTAAAATCTCACCTCAATATACAACACAAATATATTATATGCAATAAAGCAAACTCTGAAGCAGGCCTAAAAATCACAAACCAATTTTGAATTAAACCAAAGGATGATTAAGCCGCTGCACAATGTAATTAAACAACTATTGCCCTTATTACATTTTGTGAACGACTCCCTAAATCATTGACGATGCATGTACAAGAGTACGAAAGTGTCGAGGCATGTTCTTCTATGTGCGAGCTTGTGTGTATGATGAGTGTGTGTGATCGTGCACATTTAGGAAGTGGCGGAGTTAAATTTCCTGGAGAAATATAGCCTGAGAGGAGCCTGCGTGTGCCACTCTAGACGGTGGATTAGGGCTGTTAGTCTCCACGGTGCTGAAGGGCAGCCCTTATTCCACCAGGAGAAAGGAGTGTTTTGAGTTGAACCCCGGGAGTGAAGCCTGCCAGATCATAATCACAGCCAAAGTCAGTCACACTAATAATACACCAGCAGGACGGGCTTCACACCGAGCTTATCCTTCAACCTGTTTACAGTTAGACCAGACGTGTGATGCCAGAACATGCAGTTGTTTATACACACACATTCAAAAAAATACTCAAAATAGAGGTTCATTGTAACCACAGTGCTCAAACATCCTTAATGTAAGGATAAGACATACCTGACCTTTTATTTATTTGAGATCTGTTACACACCATCAGCAATTTACAAACCATTTTATCAGTTTTTAGAATAACTCTCTATTTTTAAGTCAGCCATTGGCTTTCATTCATTTACTTAGTGTTCTGAGAATCTTTTCAGGGCCGTCCTGGTGCAAGATTGGCATCCGATTCCAAAGTTCAGTGACGTTGAAGTTGCAATACCCCGTGCAGCAACTACACAGAAATAGTGTCAATCCCAGCTCAGTTCCTTGGGGCTTGTTGTGAGAATGTTAGCATGCTACCATTAGCATTTCGGTCAGAACACCCCCGTACCTTAAGGATACTGTCATGCACAAGAATTGTAGAAATGATTAATGTATAGAAAACAATGTCATTTAAAGTAATGTCGGATTTTGCAGGATTGTAACGTGAGGTAAAGGATTTACATCTTCCTCAAGGTCTGGTTTCTTTGGAGTACATTGATAAAAACAAGGTGTCACAATCAATTTGACAATGTTGGGAAGTCTTAACATTGGTCCCTTTTAGTACTTTGAAATAAAGAGTTTCTGAGGGCTGAACCAGTTCTGTCTGACGACCTTGTAATGCGAAAGACCATCATTACGCAGACAGATAATAGGTCTGTTTCACTGGATGGACTGTGGTCGCCTCCTAATGCGAGGACTGTCATCAGTGTTTTGTCTGGGCTGTAACCACTATCCCTAGTCTTTTTCTCTTTTTTATCCTCTTCCTTTCTCTTTATGTCTAACATTTTCTCAGGCATTCATTTTCTTCTTCAGCCCACCCGTCTGTCCCTCTATGTATGGAGGACCCTGGGGATGTCACACAAAACAAACATTGTGTCGCACTGTGGCGATGAACACAATCAGAAGACTGGGCATTTATTCGAGATGGGGCTACACTTATACATACTTGTTTCCCTTGGTTCTTCTATGGAACTAGCAACCACTGACTTATTATAAACTTAACAGAATTTCACTTTATCTACATTTGATATCTGATGTTGTTATCGGCATTACGTTACACTTCTTTCAAGTTGAGCAATGACACAGTGACTTAATGCCCTTAATGTAAGCAGCAGTGAGTGCCTCCGTTGTTGCTCTGGATTACAGTAATGGCTCTCTGTCAAATTTTGGGAAGGTGGCCAAAGGGATTAATGCAGATTCCGTCCTGTGAAGCCCTAAACCATCCTACCAGTAAATCACATCCTCCTCAGATGACCTAACCACACTGACTGTTACAGTATACGTCAGTTTTACAGGCTAAAAAAGCCTCTGTTATGGACATTTGTGATAACCACTGTAATAAAACTTAAAGCTGCTCTTATTTATACTTTTATGTTAACAATGTGTCAAATTATTTTGTGTTAATCCAAAAGGGGACGCTCATAATGACAAACCCACAGAGACTTATCAACCAACTCTACAGTTCCCCTCTGCTCTACGACGCTTTCTCAGCATCTCTCAGCTCATTGTTTTAGTTTTAAGGCCCAAAACTTTAATATTTTGTTTCACTATCACTGCTTTCATCATCATCATCATCATCATTTCCAGATGCAACAGGCAGCTGCTTTCAGCAAAAAAGCTCACATAACTTAACTTTACCCGCACAGCAACAAACAAAAAAAGTGAGCCACTAGCTGGTCAACATAGGAGCATTTAGTAGCCAGATATTTCCCTCAGAGGATATCTCAAACAAGCCTAAACGCAGCCTGGCAAGTAAAGTAAAGGAAAGTAAATAGGCATGTTTTTGCTAACTCAAAATTGTAGGTACTTAAAGGATTATACTGAGCAGATGAAAAGGTTCTGAAATAAAGGGTCAGTTTATTTCTTGGAATTCCATGAGTCCAAGTTCTGCTCCTGTAAATTAAACAATGTAATAAAATATTTTCTAATATTATAATCCATTCATGTGATATCAAAAAATCCATTCATCCATATGCGCATAAATTGGCCCATGTGATTTGATAGTCTTGTCAAGTTAGGGTATTTTTCACGTGAATGCTAGCTACATTTCCCCCAGAAATTCTAGTATTGGTATAATGATAAATCTACTCATGACAACATGACATGAAGATTAGAAAATCCTGTTGACAAAGGAAGATTATAAGCAAAATTATAACGCTGCAATTGTAGGACCATATATCTAGTTTCATCTGCTTTTGCTGTCAATAATGAAAGACTGACATTACATCTATCATTAATTGTATAAATGGGTAATTCTGCTGTCCATAACACAAAGCTGACAGTCATGCTCTGCAGGTGTACAGTTTCTCCTCAAGGCTGGATCCAGTGGTTCCTCCCTGGCTCTGTCTTCTTTTTTCCATCAGGGCTGTAATCCCAGATAGAGTATGCTAAATACCTGGGATCTGACACACAAACACACACATACACACAGCAGTACAATAGACTCTTGCTGTGATGAATGTTAGCCTTTTCTTTTCATGCCAGCACACACAAAAAGTAGTGCACATGTAGCTGAGTCCATATGTTGTTCGTGTAATTTTTATTTTTGGTGACCATTCTTAAAACCTGTGCGGTATTTGCTGCTATAAAGTCAAAATTCACGAGTATTGACTTTATGACTTTTATTCCAGGTTATCTGCAAGTAATAAATTCCTTGGCTACCTGTAGTTTCAAATTCCCTGTAAAATGTGTAGACTTTTCTTTTTCATTTGGTTAAGCTAGCATGTTTAAAAGTGGTTTTATTCTGTCTTAAACTGCATGTTAATGTAACTATGACCATGCATTTGTTAAATAAGACCCTCATTTGCATATTTTCTGATTCCCTGCAGAGGACCGATAGACAGCCTGTGTGTATTCATTGTTAATTGTGATGTTCTTTTGTACAATACTTTTATTGACTCCACTTAATGAGTAACGTTAGCCTACCAACGTGAAAATAATTCTTTTTAGCGGATGTGCACTATGCTTATATTTACATATAAAAAAAGGGTGAGACATTTCATGTTAGTAATAACATGACTTTTGTTTCAGTGGGTACACATTTTGAATATTTCACTTTTTGCTTTTACTGAAACTACTGGGAGAAAGCCTGCCACTGTGTGTGTACTGACTAGCCCCCATGCTACTTTTGTACAATAAATGCACAGATCCTGTTTTATTGGCGTGAACGTCGATCTTGAGTCTTTGAGCAACCATCCTACAGCTGTCACACACACAAAATGCAAACTGCATGCAAAGTGCCACAATAACACACTCTCTCAAATGTAATGCCTGCCAGCAGAGAGCAACAAAAGCAGCCATTTATGTCAATACTGTGCTGAGATTCTCAGGTTGTTGTTAATTTATTTTCCATAGTAATTCTCATTTATCTAGGTCCATTATGACTGTAGCCTTAGATAAATAAATGTAGTGCTTACAAAATGTATCCCAGCAGGAAATGTCCTTTTCCCCCCCAATATTCATATCAAATATTATTTATTGTATTTCAGTTTTATCTTTTTCTGTATATAATCCTCAAATTATTCCATCAAAGCTTCATATTTTTCCCATATTTTAATGCTTCTAATACGTCCATATAATTCCATCCAATATTTCCACTTCCTCTTCAGGTGGACAGTGAGTTCAGTGATGGGAGGCAGAGGTGAATCATGGGAGGAAATTACATAATAACTGTGTTTATTTGCACTAAGGTAAACAAAGTGATTCCTTAATGAAATCCAGGGTGGGACTGTTTACCCAGAGCTCTCTCTCTCTCTCTCGCTCTCTCTCTCTGGTGAACAGTAAGGGCACTGTACTGTGTACGGCGGCTGCTGGATGATGTTGGCGCTGCGTGGTCCTTCATATTCACACACACACACACACACACACACACACACACACACACACACACACACGCACACACTGCACAGAAGCAGCACTCATCTGCCTGCAGCTCAGTGAAAATATTAGCTGCCTTGTACTCACTTACATTTCTTACCAGCCAACCTGTAAAACAACGTAAGACAAATTCTTGATCGGGCTTTAGATGCATGCACAGACAGCTCCGCTCTGCCTCCCTCTCACACACATCCACACACCAGAGCTGCCAAGGGCCTTGAATATCTGAAAAGTCTGAGAATTAAAAAAAGTCACACTTAGGCTTTATAAGTTTTGAAAACAATTAGGAAATGTCCTTGAAAGGCCTGAGGGCTAGATGTTTCTTTCCCCGCGAAGCTGAAAGTTATATATAAATCTAGAGTTATGTTGGGCTTTTAAAAACCTCCCATTCTCTGTCTCCTTCTGTTCACCAGGATCCGTCCTCAGCAGGCCAAGGAGAAGATCGAGGGCTGCCACATCTGTACGTATGTGATGCCCGGGGAGCCGCAGGTGTTCCTGGGTAAGGACAAGGCCTTCACCTACGACCACGTCTTTGATATAGAAACCCAGCAGGAGAGCATCTACACGCACTGCACCGAGACTCTTATCGAGGGCTGCTTGGAGGGATACAATGCCACTATCTTTGCATACGGACAGGTTGGTCAACAGGGTTTCCTGCATGTTGGTAGATCAACTCGGTGGCACAAGCACTCACACACTCACTGACGCCTCCACTTTGGGATCGCTCCGGGGGATGGAGCTACTTCCAGCTTGATTTATGGCAGCATGTGATATGAAGCTGATTTCATTTCATATCATCCGACAAGTAAAGAGGGAGAGAGCAGGGCTCACAGCTGCACCAGTTCTGTCAATATGCTATCAGCTGACATGTCCTGACCTGCTATCACCACCGCAGCTATATATTGGCTCTGATGGATTAGCCTGAGAGGGGGAGATAGAAAGGGTAGTTGCCCAATCACAGCAGAAGGTGATCAGATTGCTTCACCTCATACCGGAGCAGGGAAATAAACTGCAAAGTCAAAACATATTCAAGGAACATCAGAAAGATTTTGTTACATCTTGACGGATCCAGACTAGCGTTTTCACCCTGTTCCAGTTTTTATGCTGAGCTAGCGGCTGTAGATTCATAAGAAGCAGACAAACATCATTCTTCCCCCAAAAAACTTCCCATGTCTTTAATAATCTATTAACACAGATATTGAAAAGTACACTACTTTACACATTTTCAAACCCATGCAAAGCAAATGCATGGCTAAGGTGTACTGTGTATTTAAAGTCCATATACTTGCTTGTTAGGGGATTTTTTTGTTATATCCCACTTATACCTGGATACTGGACGTTTGTAATGCACAATTATACTAAACACAAGTCCACGATTTCAGATGTAAAGGCAATCCCTCCAGTAATTCATCAATGTCACATTTGTGGTTAAATCAAAGGGCCTCTGTCTAAACTAATATGGAGTTATGAATTTTGGGTTACTTCCACCCCTGATATAATATGCTATTATTTTTTATAAATCTTTAGGACCATGTGGTAGAGTGGAGGCCTTTAACAGTGACAATAGAAGAACCAAAAGCAGGTGCAACAACAAGTCTATTAGAGTCTATTAGTCTATTAGATACAAATACTTTCTATTAGCTTTTACTGTATCTCGTCCAGAATGGAAAACACATTGAGACAGAAAGAAAGAGCGAGCGGGCGACCTGCTTTTCATTTCTCTCTCTCACACGGCGTCTACTACTGCAACTTTCCCTTCTCTTAATCTTCCCCTCCGCTCTTCTTCTCTCCGCTCATTCTTCTCTCCTCACATTGTTCCTGCAGCCCTTGTGTTCCTGTCAAAGAGCCTTTCACAGGGCGCAGTGGAGGCACGAATGTAGTAAACACACAGGTGTGGTTTGGTAGAATAACCCCCCCCACACACACACACACACACACAACACACACACACACACACACACACACACACACATTCACCCATATATCACACACACAGACACACACAGTCCTGTCGGGGTCTCTTTCAGGCTTCTATCAGGAAGGAGAGGGGTGACGCGTTCATTTGAGCTCAATGTTGCATTCCTGCTTTTGTCGCCACGGCGACCACCCCATCCCCTCTGACCCCCCCTATGTTACAGACTACTCAGAGCTGCATCCCCCCCCCTCTGAGGCCCAGAGACTGGTTCGAGTTGACAGTCAAATGGTTGAATGATACAGCTTAGAAAACACATATTGCTAAAAATATACAGAAAAATTCACACAATAAGAGCAGAAATAGACTTTTATAGCCATTTTGCAAAAGTAATTGATGTGTCTTTCTCCTCCCCCACGGCCAGACGGGTTCGGGAAAGACCTACACCATGGGAACAGGCTTCGACGTCAACATCTCGGAGGAGGAGCTGGGTATCATTCCCCGGGCCGTCAACCACCTGTTCAGGGGGATCGAGGCGCGCAGACAGGCTGCCACCGAGCAGGGCAGGCCTGTTCCCGAGTTCAAGATCAACGCACAGTTCCTGGAGGTACAGGAACACACATACACATACACACAGAGGCTGACTTAAAAACATTCACAGGATGAATCCCTAATTTAGTGTTTATGTCTCAAACTAAGGAGCAATTATCAGCACTCAGTCTAAACTCAACTAATTCAAGCATATAGTCCACTTAAGGTCCATTAGTTAGATGTATGGAGAGCCTGCAGACAGCTAGAGGTCAAATGTCAGCAGAGGGTGCTGGGGTTTTAGGGTTGTGAAAGCGTCCAGATGACCCTAGAGCCATTAAACTGTCGTTAGTCTGTCCCTGTGGTCAGCTCCTGGCTTTATTTTTAACCGCCAACGAGTGGATGCTAGCAGCTGGTGACGAAGCAGCTGAGTGGCCAAGATGAGTCCGGGAAGCAGACCTTTTAACCTGTACGCATTTTGTACCAATAAAACAAATGACCAATGTCGATTAATCCCGTACAATAGCTCTTAATGTCAGTCACTCCACACTGCATGGACTTAGAAGCTGCGGCAGGAAGCCTCTCTATTCACAAAAGCCCATTTAATTTTATTTCACCTTCCCTATGCTCTCAGATATGTCTGCTTTCTTGAGGGATGTTATATTGAAGGGAAAATCTAAAAAAATGTTGTCTGCTGGACTGCTGTATGTATGCAACATGAGGTACTGTAATGCAAATGTACAGTGTTTTCCACTGTGGCCCACCATAGTCTTACTTGTCCCGCAAGTTTCATAATGAAGTGAAAAATGTTTCACACTTTTTACTGGCTGGCCCTGCCATATATACTTCATAATTATATACTTAGTAATATATCATAGTTTATATTTTATATTAATGCTTTTTATTATATCTAACTAATTAGTGACTAACATTGTTAAATAAATTTAGTGAAGTTAAAAGTAAAGATTTCCCTATGAAATGTTTTGGAGTAGAAGTACAAAGTTACAATAAATTAAAATACTCAAGTAAAGTACAAGTACCTCTTATTTTCAGTAGGCTACTTGAATGGCCTAAATGTACCACTTCAGGAAACACAAAATTGTTTACATGAGCACAAAGTTCTTCATAGGTATAGCCCTTTTTAATTTTTGCTGTCAAACTGCACCAGTTTGATGCATCTAACTTTAAAAGGACCAAATGTTCTTCCAGGGGGGGATGCCCCCAAAACCACCCTAGAGGGTAAGTGGTCCACCCATCATAGTCTCATAATATCCTGGGGGAAACACTGATGTACAGTAGACGTGTCTAGGGTCTAGGGAAGTATAGCAAATGACGGTGTTGATGATGGAATAATTACTAATGCAGCAATACATGTATTATCTTTGTTCTCTCCATACTCTCCAGTTGTACAACGAGGAGGTGCTGGACTTGTTTGACTCAACACGAGACATCGAGGCCAGGAAGCAGAGGTCCAACATCAAGATCCACGAAGACGCAAACGGAGGCATCTACACTGTGGGGGTCACCACTCGCACCGTCACCTCTGCAGCCGAGGTCAGCTTGTTTTCTTTTTTGCACCAACTCCATCTTTGTCCAGCATTTTACATGCTTTCACTAAGAAAGAAAGTTTTATGCTCCAGATTCAGTTATTTTCAGCGTGCTGTGTCAACCAATTAAGGGCCACAAGGAAAATCTGAACATATTACACATAGTCATCACACATTTCTGTAACAATGTATGGTTTATGTGGGAGCACAACTATAACATATATATACACACACACACACACACAAAATAACAATAACAAAAACAATTTTTATTTTATTAATTTGTATTGTATAAAAATTGGAATTGAAGGAGGGACGTTACCCTTAATGGATCACACACCACTGCTTAGAAGTGGTTATTAAAATCAGCATAACGCCATCCTAATAAACTTATTCTGGAATGGTTCGATACACAAAAGAACCACTATGATATAAAAGGATCAGTTAACCATAATAAGAAAAAAACTTATCGTGGTTTCTGTCCATGTAGCTACAGTAGTCCCCATTGTATTTTCAAATGTTTTAATACATCTATGAATTAAATTAAATATAATGTTATCATCCAATGACCTTTAACCAAAGATGTCTGCATTTTTTGTCTTCCCTCCCTCCATGTCTCCTTCAATCTGTTCCCTATTTCTCTCCTCCTACAGATGATTCAGTGTCTGAAGCTGGGCGCTCTGTCTCGAACCACCGCCAGCACCCAGATGAACGCCCAGAGCTCGCGCTCCCACGCCATCTTCACCATCCACCTGTGCCAAGTTCGAGTCTGCTCTTCCGATAACGACGTGCGTACTCGAACACACAGTGCTCAGTCTATTCTGCTACTGAACGTGAATGTTACTGATGTTTTGTTAGATTGAGATGACCATCAGCTGCAAATCAATTTTTATTTTTCCGCTCTGTTCTTTCTCTTCCAGGAGAATGTAACAGACAACCGTCTAGCTAACGACACAGAGATTAACGAGTTTGAAACGCTGACAGCCAAGTTCCACTTTGTGGACCTGGCTGGTTCTGAGAGACTGAAGAGAACTGGAGCTACAGGAGACAGAGCTAAAGAGGGCATCTCCATAAACTGTGGGCTGGTGAGGAGCACGTCTGCAGGCATAGCTCATAGTCATGTATTGTATTGTATTTATTCAACCATAGAATTGTGTTTGTCTAACTTTGGGTGATTATGCAGAAGCAGTGAATCTGTTATTCTATGACTGCACATGACAACATTCACCAGTGTCATGGGATTTTGTGGAGCAGGAGAGCCCCCAGGTGGCCTACAACGTGTACTGCACATTTCATTTATTTATCATTCATTGTCATAGATCATAATTTATAGCTTCACTTTACAACAAATTGATGGTGTTTTTCCAAAAATGTTGTGACAGTTACACAAAACAAGGAGAATTAGACAAAACATATTAAAAAAATTCACAAGTAACAAGATAAATAGCCTATACTAAATATAACAAACAAACAAAAAAGGAAAGAAAGAAATAATAAGCCATACAAAATAAGAAGCACATGAAAATGGATCATTGTTTTATAGGTTATAGAAAAACATTTATGTTAGTAATAGCATTAAATAAAGTCATAGGACATAATTATAAAGATGTCATTATGGACATGCACAACTGATCTTTCATTCATTCATTCATTCATTTTCCGTAACCTGCTTATCCAGTTAAGGGTCGCAGGGGTGCTGGAGCCGATCTCAGCTGTCAATGGGCGAAGGCAGGGTACACCCTGGACGGGTCGCCAGTCCTATCACAGGGCTGACATATAGAGACAAACAACCATTCACACTCACATCCACACCTACGGGCAATTTAGAGTCTTCAATTAACCTCAGCTGCATGTCTTTGGACTGTGGGAGGAAGCCGGAGAACCCGGAGAGAACCCACGCTGACACAGGGAGAACATGCAAACTCCACACAGAAGGTTGTCTAGCCCGGGAATTGAACCCGGGCCCCTCTTGCTGTGAGGCGACAGCGCTAACCACTACACCTCCGTGCAGCCCCACAACTGATCTTCTGACTTCTTATTTCATCAAGTCTTTGAATTGTTAAAACCGTGAAATATCCAATCATACACTTGTTATTTTTCCCTGTCTCGCCTCAGCTTGCTTTGGGAAACGTCATCAGTGCTCTGGGAGACAGGAGTAAGCGCTCCACTCACGTGCCTTACAGAGACTCCAAACTGACCCGGCTGTTACAGGACTCACTAGGTGGCAACAGGTCTGTAAACACTGTCTGAGTGCAGATATGGATGTACGTCTTTGATAATGGATGACAAACCAGTATGATGGTGCTGCAGAAGCTGATTTACCTGCTTTGAAGTCAGTGATAAGCTGATCACCAGTGTCAACCAGTAGAGACCAGTGCTGCTTTAAATATATAAAAATTCTCCTAATCAGATTTTAAAACAAGCACAGGCTAAACTTGTCCTTCAGTACACCTAACATTGCATGGTATGAAAAGAGTGTATTAGTCATTGCAATCCGATCACTGTTCCTAATTTGTGTGTTCTCCAGTCAAACGGTGATGATCGCCTGCATCAGCCCGTCGGACCGGGACTTCATGGAGACCTTGAACACTCTGAAGTACGCCAACAGAGCCAGAAACATTAAGAACAAGGTGATGGTGAACCAGGACAAAGCCAGCCAGCAGATCAGCGTCCTGAGGACGGAGATAGCGCGACTGCAGATGGAGCTGATGGAGTACAAGACGGTAAGAAGAGATAGAGAAAATACAATCAGTGTAGAACATATGCAGACAAAAAGTTATTTCATGATCATCAACCACTCTGCCTGATGCTCAGGGGAAGCGTATGGTGGGTGAGGATGGCATGGAGGGCATCAACGACTTGGTCCATGAGAACTCCATGCTGCAAACAGAGAACAACAACCTGAGGGTGAGAGTGAAGGCCATGCAGGAGACCATCGACGCCCAGAGAGGCAGACTCACACAGATCCTCAGTGACCAGGCCAACCAGGTCCTGGCGAGAACAGGTGGGCAAAAAATACTCATAATGGGAAGCTAAAATAGCAAGCTAAAAGGTAGAAAAACACAAAATATATTCAGATGTATTTATTTGATTTTAGGCAATGATATTGATTTTTTTTTTTTAATGCACTCAGCTATTTTTAAAAAAAAATTACAATATAATATTTGAGACGACCTTATGAGACAGCTAGTTTTCTTGCATATTCTTAAACAATCTCCCTGGATATCAGTCCACTCTTGGCCTGTGAAAAAAACAAAAATGTACCCCCATTATTATTATTATATATTATAAAGGAAGTATTTTAGTACTGTTAGTCTGCTAATGCTACTTCCTAACGTTAGCTGCTCAGATTAGCGTACAAGTTCTTGCACATCCACAATATGCAACTTTTGCTACCTTTTTATCAGATAAAAATAAAAAAAAGTAGTAATTGTCATTATCCATCATATTTGTTTTAATTTACAAAAATATATCCAATTTGTTTACTGGTTTAACAAGAATGAGGAGCTTTTTAGGGGAGGGGGTATTGTTTGGAACAAAAAATGAAATTACACTTTGAAGTCTTCTTCTCCACCACTGCACGCATCCATGTTAAAGCTAAAGTTATGCTTCTGCTTGTAGGTGAAGGCAGTGAGGAGATTGGGAACATGATTCAGAACTACATCAAGGAAATCGAGGAGCTCAGGTATGTGTTGACTGCATATTAAATTTATTATATTGAAGTATTTTGGTATTGTTATTTAACCAGCAGCCATTTACAGCAATAAAAAACACTTTTCCATGCTGTGTGACGGAAGTAACACTTGACTTCCTCCACTCTTAGAGCTAAACTTCTTGAAAGTGAAGCTGTGAACGAGAATCTGAGGAAGAGTTTGTCCCGGGCCTCAACGCGCTCCACGCTGTACGGTGGCCCCGGCAGCTCCTTCTCCCAAACCCACCTCGAACCCGAGAAGGAGGCAAGCGACGTCATCGAGATGGCCAAGAAAAGCCTGGAGAAACTCAAGAAGAAGGAGAGGAAGAAGAAGAAGAGGTATACTGTGGGCCTGACTCTTTTTTTTTTTATGGGTTGAAATTCAGTGCATGAATCATATAAACGCTGCAAAAACAGCGCTCCCTTCATTAGCCATTTACACCCTGGTGTTTCTGGCCGGATTTAGACGCGATGATAGTGACAGCTATTAGCGATGATGTCTGGGTGTCGAGTTCTGGCATGCTGCAGCACACTGATCTTTGCACATTAGAAGGGAGGTGTTAAACTTGTTATCTGGTAATCGTTTTTAGCAGGATTTTTTTATGTGGAATCTGTCTTTGTCATCTGCGTCTCAATGAGCAGCGTTCATCATTTGAACACACTGTGTCTGTGAGAGTCTCTGCACTCGCCCGGCCATTCTTGCTGCTCTCTCACTCTCTGTCTTTCTCCCATCTTGTAATAATCCCTCACTTGCCCCAACTTCTGCGATCCGTCTGCCCCCTCTACCTCCTCCTCACCATCCTCACCCCCATCCTCCCGTCCCTCTCTCTCTCTCCGAAGACTGAGGCGGTGCGAGGAGAGTCACCACCAAGAGGTTGAACACACCAGGTTTGCTACAGCGCACCCAGGATCGGGTCGAATCTGAAACTTGTTCAATTACCAGGGGTGCTAACCACGTACTTTAGTGGTCAGATTGAAATGCACCAGGAATTGAAAGGATTTCAGTTGATTGTTAACCCGCGTCCAAACCAGAATCTTTCTTTTCTAAGTTCCCAAAGAAACTAATCACTAATTTCTTCTGCACCTACAGGTGGTTAACACTCCTGGAGGGAAACAAATATTTTAACCCGCTCTTCCTCTTAACCCTCTGTTCTGTTTTTCCTTTTAACTGGACACGGCAAGATGTTGATCAGATCTCATCATAAGAAGTGTCTTACCCTTAAACAAAAAGGATCAAAAATGGAGTTTGATTTTAAAAAAAATTAGGAAAAAATCTGGATTGATTGAAAAAAACAAACACATTTTTTAGATGTAAGACTTTGGTCAACAAATCTTAATAGTGTGTGGCAACCCTTCTTTAAATGAAATCGGCTTGTAATGTGAATGATAATAACTGTTAGTAGTTAGATCAGATAATCATTTTGTCTTTCCCAGTGTATCATTAACGTCTTCATCCATGCAATCATTGAAATCATTCATTAAAACACTCATTCTACATCTGCTCCTGATCTGATCGAGTGTACAATAATTTGCATGTGCACCTTACCCATCCTTGATGTAATTTGATTAATTCCAGATCTGAAGAAGTTTGCCGTAGATAGTTAGCTAACAGTCCTTTCCTCTTTCAGTGTTATCAAAGAGGAATTGCCAGACAACGACCATGAGCGAGGCAACGAGGAGACAGAGGTGAAGATTCTAAGAAATGAAGTCATTATTAGTCATATTGAGAGATCACACATTTCTAAGAGGGTGTTTTGTCTTGTATATTTAATGTGTGTGCCCTTAATGTTGACAGGAGGGCAGCAGCCACGAAGAAGGCGAGGAAGCGGATGGAGAGGAGGAGGACTTTGACGTTGTGGGAGACGAGACCTCTGACGACTCAGACTCCGAAGATCTGGAGGAGAAAGGTAAATTAAGCTTTAGACAAGCCATTATCTACAGCTTATTTTTTAAAGTCATAGTAGGGTGTAAAATGGAAGAGGCATCGGGATCTAATGATGTGTTTGTGCGCAGAAAACGTCCAGGCCGACCTGGCCAACATCACCTGCGAGATCGCCATCAAGCAGAAGCTGATAGACGAGCTAGAGAACAGCCAGCGGCGTCTGCACACTCTCAAACAGCAGTACGAACAGAAGCTGACGATGCTGCAGAACAAGATCCGAGACACGCAGCTGGAGAGGGACAAGGTGCTGCATAATATGGGTAAGAGACACATGCGAACAGACACTTGACTTCCGTAATGAGCACCATAACTGGTACCTTTAATACATCTATGAAACGGATAGGACAAAGAAATCTGCTAAGGGTTTCAAGGAACAAAATAAATGAAATGGCTTCATTATTTCCTTGTTCATCTCCAGGTTCAGTGGAGTCGGGTACGGAGGAGAAGGCTAAGAAGATCAAAACGGAGTATGAGAGGAAGCTAAGCTCCATGAACAAAGAGCTGCAGAAGCTCCAGTCAGCTCAGAAGGAGCACGCCCGCCTGCTGAAGAACCAGTCGCAGTACGAGAAGCAGCTCAAGAAACTCCAGCTGGATGTGAGCGAGATGAAGAAGACCAAGGTGAAGGAATAGGTTGTATTTATTTCTTTTGTTTTTGCCTCACGCTTGTGTTGTTGCAGTGCTGATCTTCTCCTGCTGTGTTGTATTTTTTCCAC
Source organism: Anoplopoma fimbria (assembly GCF_027596085.1). Classification (NCBI taxonomy): domain Eukaryota; kingdom Metazoa; phylum Chordata; class Actinopteri; order Perciformes; family Anoplopomatidae; genus Anoplopoma; species Anoplopoma fimbria. Next base: position 14,136,060 of record NC_072471.1, on the reverse strand, counting down.
CAGGTGGTACTGATGCGTCAGATGAAGGAGCAGCAGGAGAGAAACAGAGCCACAGAGTGCAGGAGGAACAGGGAGATTGCCTCTCTGAAGAAAGACCAGCGCAGAGCTGAGGTGAGAGGGATGGAAATCCTGGTTACAAAGACTTTGCCAAAGTAGTTTTATATAGTTTATTTTGCACATAAGCAAACATCTAGTCTAGTAGTCCCACTTAAACATCAAAACAAAAATGTTTTTAGGCCGATACAACTAGTAAACCAGCCTTGCACTTTCCCACAGTTTTTTTCCTAATATGCATTCCTTCCTACAGCACCAACTGAAGCAGATGGAGGCCCAGAAAAGACAACAGGAGTTGATTCTTCGCAGGAAGAACGAAGAGGTGAGACACAGTCACATGGGGGGAGAGTATGGACAGTATAGCTGGGATTGCGTCCGCTATGGTTTCACTCTTATGCGCAAAATGACTCTCTCTTTTGTGAACTGTATCAGGTGACAGCTCTCAGGCGGCAGGTGAGGCCCGTGTCTGGGAAGGTGAGCCGGAAGGTGAGCTTACCTGAGCCTCTGCAAGAGTCGCCTCATAGAGCCCTTCCAGGAAGGATGCAGACTTCTGGAGCATCCCCAGCCAATGGAGCGAGGTGCAACATCTGAGCGTGTTCATGTGTGTATTACACAGTGGAGTGTGTGTTTAAACATTTTATAAAAGAGCCATATCTTTCCCCTCAGGAGTTCCCCAGTGCGGATGGGAAGTATCTACATCAACAGGACAGCCAGGATCAAATGGCAGTCACTTGAGAGACGTGTCACTGACATCATCATGCAGAGGATGACCATCTCCAACATGGAGACGGATATGAACAGACTGCTGAAGGTACACATGAGGTCATCAGATTCAAGATGGTTGCGGGTATTAAAGCAATAAGAGAAGAAATTGTGTTTTTTCGGTCCTGTAAAATAAAGGAAAAAGCTCGAAATAGATGTTGACAAATGCAGGTTTTTAACATCTGTTAAACTTATTTTAGAAAAGGCTTCATGTCGCTTATTCTCATCTTCTTTTGTTTCTTTTCCTACCTGTCTTCTTTTAATTCTCTCCCTAAACTACGCAACCACTTTAGCAACGGGAGGAGCTGACCCGGCGGAGGGAACGAGTTACCAGAAAAAGAGAAAAGATGGCGGTGGAGGGTGCAGACGCCGACCGCTCCCTGACCTCCCTGAACGAGGAGCTGGAGTCTCTGGGCGCCAACATTGACTATATAAACGACAGCATCGCCGAGTGCCAGGCCAACATCATGCAGATGGAAGAGGCCAAGGTGAGGTGGTGGGGAATCCCAGGAATCTTATTTCTTGGTATTCATGATGCCTGTAGTTTAGATGCTTTATAATTGAAGGTAAAGTAAGGACACAGGTGATTGCAGTGCACAGCGATGTATATCACTAACTCATTAGCTATTGGTTGTATTGGTTGTACTGGACTGGAGCCCTCCGGCAAACAATTAGGAAATAATTGCACAGTTCAGCACTTCTGACGGCTCACAGAGCTTCAGGCGCCTATTTGTCAGAGAAACAATGGCTCAATAAAACAACTACTGCTGGCAGTGCAGCCCATTAATACAGCCAAAAACATAGGTCCAGCCACCTAATGGTGCATACCGAACAGCCTTCATAAATGCAACTTTGAAAGTGTTATTTGAAGAGGTCTTTTGCTCTCTATGGCCTCCCAGGTTCAAATGGCACATCCATTATCACGGTGCTCCAGACAAATGCTTTTAATAAACTATTATTGAGCTTAAAGAATGAGCAATCAGAGGTTATAACAGGGTGAAAAGTGCCTTCCGAAATCCTGTGGCTGCTGACACTGTTGCTAAACTGTGCAATTATGTACATAATTAGATTTATGTATCAGGCTTACAACTGATACATAAAGCTGCAGTGTTAGCTTTGGGAGCACTGCTATAATGATGTGGAAGTTTTTATGTTCAATGCCTGTGGGGGCAGTCAGTGTTGACACAAAAACTGTTGAATTAGTCCAGGTACAGAATTGTGTTGCTTACTTTTTAGCTAGTTTCAAACTATTGTGCAATACTAAATTGGGTTGCACTGTTAAAACTTAAGAGTTAGCGAGTAAATACTTATACTATATTTGTACCCTGCCCTTTACTTTTTTCTAAACTGGCATATGTTAGCAAGCTAGGGTTAAAGTTAATTAGTTACAACTAATCTCTGGTTAGAAAAATAGTTTGTGTGAAGCTTTAAAGGGGGGTGTAAGACTAACAGAGGCTGTAAGAAGTTTTTTGTTACATTTGTACAGAGCAAGGCTAGCAGTTTCCCCCAGTTTCCAGTCTTGTGCTAAGCTAAGCTAACCCGCTGCTGGTGGTGGCCTTATATTTTACAGACAGATTTAAGAGTAGTATCAATCTTCTCGTCTAACTCTTTGACAAGAGAGCTTGTCCTGTGACTGAGTTTCTTACAATGCAGCTTTATTGAATGTGTTTTTATGCCGCTACAGGAGGAAGGAGACACAGTTGATGTCACCGCGGTGATCAGCTCCTGTAATTTATCAGAAGCCCGCTTCCTTCTGGATCATTTCATGACTATGGCCATCAATAAGGTACCTACCACGCTTGCTGACTTAATGTTGTTTCAGTCTTAATGTCATCAGTGTGTCTTTGTTTGCATTCACTTACTGACAATAGGTAAAGTCAGGCTCCTGTATTATTCTAAAAGCAACTTATTTAAGCTGATATAAACCCTTCACCTTTACCTTATAAGATGTATTATGCAGCCCCACCCCAGCACGGACCAATTAAGACAGCATGAAGCACTCCTTATATTTTGTTGTCTATATGATGCCCATATCTGTCAAAATAAATGGACTGCATGAATTTGATTGCATTGTGTTTGCTGGTGTATACTGTTGGTTGCTGTGGCAACTTGTACACAATTTTTCTGTTCATCTGCTTTTGTAACCATGGCTCCTTTTATACAATTGAATTCAATGAGACTTTGGATGGAACGACTTCATTAAATTAAGTTTAAATTAGATTAGATTCGATAAGATTCGATTTGATGCAACCTAATTGGTTCGGAGAGGTAATGCATTCAACCCAGAAGACAGACATAAAGAGGTGGGAGCAATTACAACAACTTAGACTGCGAAAGGTGGAGATACAGAGTGTGCATTAGGTTTGCATGGTTGAGATACGCAAACAGTTGAAAGGAATGTGCTGCTGTGTCTCCGGTGATAACCCGCCTACTGTGTCATCATGTGTCAGGGTCTGCTGGCGGCCCAGAAGGATTCCCAGATGAAGGTGATGGAGGGTACTTTAAAGCAAACAGAGATCAACAACGCCACCCAGAACCAGCTGCTGTTCCACATGCTGAAGGAGAAAGCGGAGATCAACCCTGAGCTGGACGCTCTGCTGGGCAGCGCTCTGCAAGGTAGGAATCGGCAACTAATCGATAACCGGTCTGAGCATGACAATCACAATCACCTTTTTTTTCTATCACCATATGGCTACATTTTGTTTTGTAGGCCTCACTTCGTTAGAGGTGTGCAAAGAGAATTGATCCTTGAAATACAAAGATTCAGGCCTGTAAAATAAACAGTAGCCCTTTTCTCATCTTTGGGTTTGATGTTGATTTGATTGTTTGTTTTCTCTGTTGTGTCGGTGTGAACTCAGAGTTAGGTTACCTGTCACCGGGTGAGTATGAGTTACATAGCAATGTGACTGTTATTGAGAGAGCGTGGCACATGCACACTACAAGGTTTCCACAACATTTACCACAATTATATGGCAAAATATGGAATTACTTTATTAAAGATATAAAATAACATGTTACCATGTACTCTTGTTAAAAAATAGTTGAGAGCCTATTTTAGACTTTGGTCCCATAAATAAATGTTAATCTTTGTAAAGAGATGTAACAGCACATCAAAAGGCCCTTTGGTCTCGTTTTGTTTTTAACCGAAAAAGATTATATCTATAGACCAGTTGTATTTTGTTTACCCAAGGTGGCTCTCTGACCTTAATATTATTTTTCATTTTTGATGCATTAATGTGCTTTTGATAATTATATTTCTAAACTACAATAAGAAATCTTGTAGTGTGCATCGGTCCTCTTTTTAAAAACTAACCCAGTTGAAATAACTCTTCCATTACGTGCATGATGTGTTGTGTTTCCCTGTTACATCACCTGCTAGCAAGTCCCACTTACTCAGGTCACTAAACAGCAGTCAAGATCCAAGCTGCTGCAAGACTGAATGCTAAAGTGTACACAGCAGTGTGTGTGTCTGCCTTTCTGTGTTTGTACCTTTTAAAAAATACTGTAGCTTCCAGTCACATTAACTAATGACACCTTTCTGTCCCCATTTATCTAAAACCAAACCCCTGACCTTGTCATGAGCTGCTGAAGCCTTAATTATTGTTGTGCTGTAATATGTAGCTTTCTAAATGGACGTTGTCTTTTGCAAAATTCCTTGAAAATACAGCTTGTTAGGAGATATACTGTTCCATTTCGGGAAAACATATATGCTTTTGCAAATTCAGTGAGAGATCAAATTCTTCACAGAGAATGGAGATGGCAGCAGCAGTGACGAGTCGAACCCCAGTCCAGCTGCAGAGGGCAGGTAAATACAGACATTATGACTTTGATTCACATTTACAGTCCAACAGCACTTTTTTTTTGCTCAAACTAGATGTGCAGAAAAAGGAGTCGTCTATTTTGTGTGTGTCATGTTAACTTTTACTTTCAATAGGTCTTTCTCATGGTGGGAAAATCAGATGTACAATTGATGTACTCCATATGGGCTTGTCACTTCCAGTGTCTTTGTGTTGTGCATGCTGGCTTGCTGACCTGGCATATTATATGATACTAAATGCATTTGTTAGCAGTGTTAGTTTAGAGCGCAAAGCATTAGCTACAAAAAACATGACATACAAATACAGTAGATCCAACTATGCTCCCAACTGCTTTTCCATTTTTGTATCATGGTTTGGTACAGAACCAGTTTTATTTTATTTGGACTGAAACATTTTCATTTATACAGACATTAGAACTACAATAACTTTGAGGGTCCTTTCATGTAGCACCACCATCAGGTTTTCATTTCAAACTGTCCAGTAGTTATATTTATGGCCAAATAACAGTCTCAGCTGTACTTTTTGTTTAGTGCTAATAAGCAAATATTAGCATCCTAAAATACTAAACTAAGATGGTTAACATTGTACCTGCCTAACTTGAACATGCTAGCATGGAGTGTGTGTAACAGATTGAAAATCCCTCACTTTGTTTCAGCACACTCGCATCAGATCTAATGAAGTTGTGTGGTGAAACCAGACCAAGAAGCAAGGTACTGTACTGTGCATGGACATCTGATAGACTATAAAAAAGTTTCTTAAGTAGACTCCCTACAACTACAACTTATTCCATTCCACATTAGTTGGGTTTGAAATAATTAATTTAATTAATAATTCAATTAAAACTGGTCCATTGACTTTTGAGTCAGCTGAATGTTGAGCCAAACAATTCTCTCCCCTCAGGCTCGCAGACGGACCACCACCCAGATGGAGCTGCTGTATGCCGGCAGTGGGGATCCGTCCTGTGAATCCCCCACCGGAGACTTCTCGGCCCCTCTGCTGCCCCTCTCAGAGCGCCTGGAAGGGTCGGCAGACATGCAGGGTCACGCGCCTGCTCAAACCCCTGACCGCGAGCAAACTGTTTCCCCATCTGCACTGTCTGCCAGGCCAGCTGGCATGTAAGTGTTGGGGGCAACATTTTTCAGTGGAAGACGAATGTCTCAAGATAATTCTATTTGTCTGAAATATTTGTTTTGGAGGGAATATAATTATCACAAATGAATGATTCTGTGACATATAGAGTATTAAAGATTTGTATTCCACATTTCCGCCCTGCTGAAAGCTTATTCTTTCATTATTTACTGTCTGCAGTTCTGGATGCAGGTCACCTACAGGAACTGAGAGAAGGCCACCTGAGCGATCGCCCCTCAGCCGAAGGAGGGTGCAAGAGAGGGGAGCCACGGCGACACACATCCCAGCACCCACACCCACACCTCCGCTTAGCACAGCGGAGGCTAAAACTAAAGGCAGTGACCACAAACCACTGTAGGTTGGAAATGCCATCAGTAGATGCTTTACATGTTTTTCTTTAAACTCAAAATGTAATTTATTTGATTTTTACATCTGACTTCAAGTTACTTTGTTTTCTCATTCAGGTTGGAGGAGTCCCCTGTGTTTGATGGCCACAGGTAATGTTCCCCTTAAGTGTCCCAAAAGTATTTTTAAACAGGACAACATTGAACCTCTTCTTTTCAAAAACAAACTTAAAGTACCTCTATTTCAAACCCTGTTATTTCTGTGTATCACATCCACTGTAGTAGCACTAGTCACTAGGTATATCTTTTATCATGTCATGTGTATTGTAGAGGTGTGATCAACCCTTTGACGGCTCAGAAAAACAGCCGTGGGGCCAAACTTCAGTGTGTCTACGTAGCAGAGGGGCACACCAAGCCTGTTCTCTGCGTGGATGCCACAGATGATCTGCTCTTCACGGGATCCAAAGGTAAAAATCCAAATTGTTTGCTACTCAGAAAATACATTACTTTTTTTTTTGCCTATTCTTTAACATGGGCTTCGTGTTTTCAGACCGTACATGTAAGGTCTGGAACTTGGTGACGGGTCAGGAGATCATGTCTCTGGCAGATCATCCCAGCAGTGTCGTCTCAGTCAGGTACTAGAATACAGCAATAGTACAAATTCAGTGGCACTAAAAGTAGTATTTAGTGGTAGTACATAGTAGCACAAGGAAGTCATTTTCCCTTGTTTTTGTTGTTTTATTTCAGGTACACTTCAAGTCTCGTTTTCACTGTTTCAACTGCTTACATCAAAGTGTGGGACATACGAGACTCTGCCAAGTGTATCCGCACACTAACGTGAGTTTATTTAATCTGCTGACATCTCTGCAGCTTACATTGTTTAAGTAAAATATCCCTAGTAATGACGTATTTTTTGCATTCAGGTCATCAGGCCAGGTGGGTTCAGGGGATATCTGCTCGTCTGTCAGGAGTTTATCCATCCCACCAGGAGAGAGTCAGATCAACCAGATCGCCCTCAACGCCTCTGGCTCCTTCCTGTACGCTGCCGCTGGCAATGCTGTGCGCATGTGGGACATCCGCAAGTAAGTCCATGCACAGATTAGAGTTTTATTTTTTACAAAGCAGACGGAACAGAGCTCATGTCCTTATCCTTGCTTTCTCTAGATTTGTATCCACGGGGAAGCTTACCGGCCATTTGGGACCAGTAATGTGTCTGACTGTTGACAAATTAGGTCACGGGCAGGACATTGTCCTCACTGGCTCCAAAGACCATCATATTAAAGTAAGAGACACGTAACTGAAATTGCATTACCATTTCTGTGTGTATGCAATAAACTACGACTATAAGATGCATGTTGGGTATATGTGTTTTTCCAGATGTTTGAGGTGGCAGAAGGTGCCCAGGGTAGCATCAGCTCCATCCAAACGTTTGATCCCGCCCATCAGGACGGCGTGGAGTCTCTGGCCGTGCACGGGGATGTTTTCTACAGCGGCTCCAGAGACTATCACATCAAGAAGTGGGACCTCGGCAGTAAACGGCTGCTGCAGGTACGCTGATGCCATGGCAGCATAGTGGAGCCAGAGGCTTTATTTTCCCCCAGATTTCATTTTATATGAGCTGGAAAAACTTTTGGGAGAAAAAGTTTACAAACTACAATGTGATGTGAGATTCAGAATAAACTATGCACTAACTGTCGTCTCCTCTAGCAGTCTGTCAGTGCACAGGCGGACTGGGTTAGTGCTCTGGGCGTGATGCCAGGCCAGTGGCCCGGCTCCCCAGTGCTCCTCAGCGGGTGCAGAGGAGGGCTGCTGCGCCTGTGGCACGCCGACTCGCTGGCGCCCCTCGGCGAGGTCCGTGGACACGACAGTCCCATCAACGGGCTGGCCACTAACAGCAGCCAACTGTTCACCGCCTCAGAGTGAGTCACGAAATATGCTCATTTGAATTGTTATGCTTTTTCACATCACTGTCAAGTGTGCAGTGATACGATTCTATCCAACACACTGAAACTTGAAATGTGATTGTGAATGTGTGTTTTTTTGGCAGTGACCGAACAGTGAAGATTTGGGAGGCCAAAGGTTCTCTGGAGGAGGGAGTCCACTGACACCTGCTTCAGGATCTGAAATAGAGGATCATCTTGCGCCCTTTACTCAATCAAAATGAATAATTTGTGAAGCAAATTTATCACCTATGACTTGACAAAGTGTTGGATTGGAGCCCAAAGTGTGGGTCCACCTGAAGAAGAATCTTTAAACAACACTGATCCTTCACTGATGCTCCACTGGGATCAGTTTCAGGGAAGTCTAATTAGATGCGACAGCTCTCAGTCTTTCAAGCTGTGCTGATATTAAAGGTCAAGACGAATCAAAGTGGAGCCGCTTAATTCTTCTGTATAGCTCCGCTGACTGAACAACAGCTGCGATGGAAAGCATCTTTCAAAACTGCGACAGAAAGCAGCAGAATAACAAATATGGAATTCTGTCTCAATCGATCCAGGAGTCTCTGCTTTGCTTTCAACATTCCTCTCCTCAGTTCAGCACTCAACAACATGGATACCTTCTATGCATAACCTAAAGTGACTTTTGCCCAAGCTGCTGAGAAAAGAAACAAACAGGTTTTGGTGAAGGGCTTTGCTTTCTTGCACCAATTGTTGATTGCGGAGAGAGTCTGTGTCCCAAAACAAGACATAGATATCTGCTGCTGACCAGCAATAACTGTGAGTCCATCCTGTGTGTTCACACGATGCGTGAGTGTGTGTTATTGTGTTGTGCTGTGTGTGTGTGTGTGTGTGTGTGTGTGTGTGTGTGTGTGTGTGTGTGTGTGTGTGTGTGTGTGTGTGTGTGTGTGTGTGTGTGTGTGTGTGTGTGTGTGTGTGTGTGTGTGCTTTGTATTTAAGGACCAAATAACTTCTGCAACTGTGTATGCTCTTATTATTCAGCTGTTACTGCCAAACCCTATCGTGCAGAGGTTTTCAAAGTAGGAGGTGGGTGTCCTTGGAGTGGTTACGAATTCTTTCAGGGAAGGCTCAGTGAATGGAAGTAAAAAATATAACACTAGTTATCATATTAGTTATCAAAAGAAGAAGAAGTTTTTCTCAGTCACAACAACTAATAAATGCCTTAGGACAGACCTTTCTTTTGCATTTGCTGTAGTCTGAAATGATGTCTAACAGCAATTTTGGGCTACCTGGCTCTAAATTGCTAAGTGTCTATGGGATCAAATAATATAAAAATGACCCCATAGACATCCAGCAATTAAGCAATATTAATAAAGTAAACCGTGGGGGGGCTTTCTCCAAGCTCTGTCTGAGGGGAGGCCACAGTCTCGTACTTTGTAAACCCCTGCTCTAGTGGAACATTAAAGCCCTCTAAATAAACCCACACCGCGCTCCTTAGACAGGGTTCTCTCATATTTTCCCCTTCAAATTTCAGTATTTTTTCATGCGTTTCAGTCTTCATTAAATCAACTGCTGAACAATATTATGTCTCTATAAAATTGTGTGTATTCTCCCCTGATACAATTCTGATAGCTAAACAGAGTAACAATCCAATACAAGTGCTCATTTTATAAAGCGATTGTTATAAATCAATTTAAAATCTGTATCCCCAACCTGTTTGCAACTGATCAAAGTTATTTTACAATCACTTCTTAAATGTGGATACGTTCATGCAACAACATGCATTTTGGTTTTGTGTGAATTTCATTTGTGTTGTTCTGAAAGGGTTTTAAAGTAAAAGATATTGTTACAGTGCATCAAGCTCATAGTGAAAGACGTAGCATCATGTTTAACTTTTCTTATACATGTAACTAACAGCCATTGGTGCAGAATGACTGTTGTTGTGTACAGATAAAGAGCTGACAGGGCTTGGCTTCCATGAGCAACAGTAAGCCGAGCAGATGTTGCACTCTGGGGGGGGGGGGAGGTCTTCACTCCGCCTCAATGCATGGCTCTTCATCTCCACACAGAGCAAAGTCTTCCTCCTCACAAACCAAACCAACCTGTTCCACTGCATCAGTTACATACCTGGTGTGGACTGACCAGCAGACAGTTGGAGCTTTCATTCTTGGGATGTAGGGGTGCCGGGATCGTCCCCTAAATCTGTTGGTTTAGCTCTGGAGTCAGTGGGAGACTACAAAAGCCTGCTGTTCAGAAGTGTCTTCTTTGTAGTACAGCCCCTCCAAAGCTTTATTTTTATTTAGTTTTTTCCCTCCACAGGTTTTGCTTTGGAGGTTTTTATCCAAGGCCAAATTGAGTGTAAAGAAAAGGTTGAAGGTTCCTGTGATGTGTGCTGCCTGTGATTTCCTGTATATACCAAATGCATTCATTTATTAGACAGCAAAAAACAGTGCACTCTCATGATTAGTGCAGAGTCTACATTTGTTTCTTAGTATAGTTTATAGAACTGGGACACACTTTCTCGGAGTGAAGAAAAGTTCTCTCACCTTTTTAATCACACAAATCCACAGTGGTACTGCTGAGTGACTGAGGTGATCATTGCGCCATCTATATGTTCCGATCACACATGATAGAAAAAAACACACACATAAAAACATCAAACATTATTCAATCTTTTTAATGTGAGTCTGGAAAACTGCTATTTATTTATTGTTTTATTTGAATTTTGATGTTGCTGTTGTGTCTTCCTTATCAATCAGATTTTTAACTATTTACCGTCTAATGCCTCTCATATCTCAGCACTGCGCGGAATAGATGCGATGGATTCCTGCATAATTAGAGGTGTATTGCCAGTGCCTGCAGTAAATTCTAAACTCTGGATAGTGTTTGTAGAATTGCTACATGATAAATGCGGACCATACCTTGTGAAAAATGTCAAGATATCCTTTAAATCTAATGAAAAACTTTAAATCAGTACTTCCCTGCTGTCTACCAACTTAGTTAAATGCACAGCTAAGTTAAATAGATTAGTTGCAGAAACTGGTTTTCATTCCCATTGACTTACACCTGATTTGCTAAATTTAGAAATAAAAAACAGACAAAATGAGCTGTAAGTTTTCCTAATTCATAATGAATCAGATAGACTGCTTAAAGTTGTTCATTTTAATTCATTATCCTTCTAATTGTAGAAATTTGACTGTAAAAATACATGTGTGAATACCATAGACTGTATAAAAGAGGGTTAGATAGGTTAGATTAGAATAGGTAAATACAAGTGTTGTTTTCTTCCTGCTGATTCTCTTGTGCAACATTTCAAATGATTGAAATATCAGGTGCAGTGTGAAAATAAATTTTGAAATATATAATTTTACAAGTGCTGTCTTTATTTTTCATTTTCTTTAACCATGTATTTATCATAGTCCAGTGTATGGTATTAATATGTTACGACCACATGGTGGTAGCACTGTATGATGAGGTGATATGTTTGAATTTCCTGGCAAGTCTTCAAATGACACAGTCTGATCATATAAGATGGTTAATGAAAACAGCTGCAGGAGTCTGTTTTACTTTTTTCTTATTAGAATTTGTATTACTCCTGTATGTGGCTCACTGATCTCCAAGTGTTCTCCAAAAACTTGATTTATAAAGGGGGGAATACGGGAGTACTATCATTCAAGAAAAATCATAACACTGCCTTACCACAGATACATTATACAGTATATTAATTCACAAGAATTTACATAATTTCCATAACTTTTCTGCTCTCAAATCATCATTCATCCGCCGCCTGTTTCACTACTCCTTTCCTCATAACGTCAGGCAGTAACCCTGTATCCTGTAATTCACTCCAGCGCAGTAGGCGCAGACAGACAGGTGTAAAAAGGTAAGAAACTCCCCCTGAAGACACAAACGAATGTGAACAGTGATGGAAGGATCAATATGTTATGTTCATCTGTACTGAAAGCAGCGGAGTGTTCATTGGCATTGACTCACAGCTGACTCATTCTGCCTGTCTTGGGTTGAACTTCTACTCTATTCTATTGTACTTTAACCATTCCAATAAGTGCCTTAGGATGACATAACACACCCCCACAATGCATCACTCAACCTGATTAACTCAACGCACTGAATTTTCCTTTCTCTGCTGCTGTTATTGACAGGGAGCGGAGACGTTTCTGTAGAAGTGTGATTGATTTGTACATGTCATAACATTGTAAATCAGCACCTTGTCCTTACTGTACAACACACATACATATATGTTTCACACAAGCTAATGCATATAACAGAGGATCACATTAGTTGCACACTGTTCCAAATAGCCAACTTACTAACATTGTCGGTTAATTGTATGATCACATTTTAAAGTATTGATACTCAAATCCATTATAGATGGATAGACCCTGATAGCTGATGGACCCTAACCATGAACTTTGGTTAACCCTAAGGTCACTATACCCAAAATGTATAGTTTGACATATGGAAAATGTGTTTGTTGTTGAGACAAAGATGAGAAAATCGATACCACTCTCACGACTGTATGCTAAATATGAAGCAAGATCTAGTATCCGGTTAGCTTAGCATAGCACAATGACTGGAAGTAGGGGGGAAACAGCTAGCCTGGCTCTGTCCAAAGGGTCAATTGAGGGCTTGTTAGCACGTAAAACCAACACATTCTCACTCCATACTGGTCAAATACCGATGCTTGGTCAGTTGCAATAATCTTTAAACTATGAAGGCCTATGTATCCCTCTGGGTGTCTGAATTTGATGGGTTAGGGTGAGACCAGGTTGGAGTGGTATCGATCTTCTTACCTAACTCGCCAAGGAATTGAATAAGCGTATTTTTCAAAATATTGGAACTATTACAAGATACTCTGCCATACTTTATGTTGCATAGGATCACTTGACAGGAAGTACAGTGAACACTGGACTACATATGTGACCTTATAGGCCATATCTACAGGCCATGGTCAAGCCCTACACCCCCGGCCCGACCACTCTGGGCAACTGGTTGCCCCGTCGCTCAGAGGTCCCTGCGGCCGATCCACCCGGTCACAGCTTTTTTCTGTCCTGGCCCCTCAGTGGTGGAATGAACTCCCCACCGACGTCAGGACAGCAGAGTCGCTGCCCATCTTTAGGCGCAGGCTGAAAACTCACCTCTTCATGAAGTACTACCCTGAGCCTTCCTCGTAGCACTTATTGCATTCGTATTAGTTTGTTGCACTTATTGTATATTGTTTTGCTTATTGCACTTATCCTATTCGTATTAGTTTGTAGCACTTATTGTATTCGTATTAGTCTGTTGCAATTATTGTTTTCGTAGTAATTTGCCTCTGCACTATACTTTTGCTCTGGTTTATGCTTTAAGATGCTTGTTTAAGAAAGGAGATGCACTTATGACTTCTGGTGACTAGTAGTTCTCTTGAATACCTATGTTGAATACACTTCCTGTAAGTCGCTTTGGATAAAAGCGTCTGCTAAATGACTGTAATGTAATGTAATGTAATGTTATAGGCCTATTTTCCATCGGATGTTGGAATGAACGCTGTGGTAAACAAAAGTTTATGATACTTACAAGTTTTTTCAGTAAAATATCATTCTCAAATGAACATCACTTTTATGATTTTTCGTGAATGCAATAAGAATAAAATGACATTAGGCTATAAACAAACATACTTTTATACAAAACAAGGCTGTAAAGTCACTCTAGTCGGCGTGATGACGTTTTATAGACTCCTTAAATTATTGTTAGCAACCACCTTCTTTAATAAACTTACAAGAAAGTTGGGTTAAGGGGGTGTTTACTTAGGTATTTATATCATAGAACAAAGCTTTAAAATCTTTTAACCTTGTGTTAACCACAGACCTTTTTTCAGGCATCTAACCAAAAAAACATAAAAAAAAAAAAAGAACATTGACTTTGAGACAAGATATCCAAAGTTCAGAATGTCTGACTCACTCCCCGGTTTCAACACTCATTCCATTAGCACTCAATGTCTAACTATCAACAGCAACGGTTTCAATGTTTGCGGGCGAATGGGAAACACCTTAATGTCTTTCTAAAATATCTTCCATACTTGAACATTAAGAGTCTCTGTCTACAGCTCCAAAGGATGTTCACTGTATGCCTATACGGGAATCAAGTAACACTCATATTCCGGGCACATTAGACAAGCCAAATGATCAAGTTCCACCAGAAATCAATAAAGACTTCTCCGACAGAGAGCGTGGGCTGAGAGTTCCACTTTCACTTTAATTGTAGCATGATCTATGATGACTTCGGATAATGTATCCTCCTCTAATCTGTTCAGTGAACACATTGATTGGTGATGTGAGTGGGCTCACACCGGATGCTCTTGTTTCACAGTTAAATCCATCTGAATAATGTGATTTGAACAGCTGCAGGTGCTTTTTATTTACTGAGGGATTCAAATCAATACAGGTTAATTTCTATGTGAAACGGCCAGAGGGTGAGATTCAGACCCCTTCAGTATCTCTGCAAAAAATGATGTACTGTTTGCTTTGGATTTATCTTTTCAGTATACGAATACCGCTGTTGTTTAGCCATTAGTTGCTGCATTAGAGACATTTACTGTGCATTTCATTGTTTCTACCTTTGGATGAGATCATGAAATGAATCATTAGGAGCAAGAATATTTTTCTGACATTCAACCTGCAGTATGAAAAACCACACCTAATTTGCATTATTTTAACAGCCATAAGGAAAGAAACTCAAAGACAGAGTTGCTGGAAGAGGATTTGGCGGCTCACATAGAAACAGAGACAAGGAAAGAGGAAAGAGATAAGGTGTGTGTGTGGGGGGGGGGGGGGGTGGACACACACAGGCAGAGCCAGCCAAGTGGTGCTTAAAGACGTTTTTCTGAGCGCCAATGAGGCTCGGGAGGACAGGGTCAATATTCCCATCTCTGAGCATCCATAGAGTGAATCCTCCAGCTAAAAATAGCAACGCCGCTCCTTTATGTCCAGAACTGATGAGCCGTGATACTGCTGCTTGCTCTCTTAATGCGGCTACAGAAGTCAACCCTGTCCCCTCTCAGCAGGTCTTGGTTATCAAGCAAAACAGATTGGTAGGAACCCAGTTTTTAATATGCCGGTAAAAGCGCTTTGGCTTGAAATTAAGAGGAGGGTGCATGTGAGGGAATTTCATTTACTGAAGCAGTTTGGAGTTTCTTTACGTCTCGACCTGTGCTCTCAAACAAAGAGAGCAGCAATGAAGAGGTAGAGGTGGGGATGAATAAAAACAATAATGAACACCAAGCAGGAGTGGGAATGTGAGCAGGTGGGAGATGAAAGTGGGAGATATAGCTGGTATAGTGACAGCCATAGTGAGAGGGTCAATTGATTGCTGTGGCGTAGTGGAGAGCAAGGTAGTTCTCCAATCAGAGGATCGGTGGTTCGATACCTAGCTTCGGCAGTCGATGTGTCCTTGGGCAAGACACTTAACCCCAAGTTGCTCCCGAAGGCTTGCCATCGGTGTGGACTGGATGTTGCATGAATGTTAGTTAGAGTCTGATGGTGGCACCTTGCATGGTAGCCTG